>NC_053026.1:259173559-259351164 GCF_003073215.2 Triticum urartu | reverse complement strand
GGAACCAAAATAAAGACAACCCCAAATGCATAGATCCCCGATCGCCCCAACTGGGCTCCTCTACTGATCGTCCGGAAAGGAAACATGGTAACATCCTGAATCCTCGTTGAACTCCCACTTGAGTTCGGTCGCATCTCCTGCACTGGCATCGTCGGCACCTGCATCTGGTTTTGGAAGTAATCTGTGAGTCACGGGGACTCAGCAATCTCACACCCTCGCGATCAAGACTATTTAAGCTTAAGGGGTAGGAAAGGGGTAGTGAGGTGGAGCTGCAGCAAGCACTAGCATATATGGTGGCTAACTTACGCAAATGAGAGCGAGAAGAGAAGCAAAGCACGGTCGAGAAGCTATAAAGATCAAGAAGTGATCCTGAAACTACTTACGTTCAAGCATAACACGAGACCGTGTTCTCTTCCCGGACTCCGCCGAAAAGAGACCATCACGGCTACACACGCGGTTGATTCATTTTAAATTAAGTTAAGTGTCAGGTTTTCTACAACTGGATATTAACAAATTCCCATCTACCCATAACCGTGGGCACGGCTTTCGAAAGTTCATAACCCTGCAGGGGTGTCCCAACTTAGCCCATCACAAGCTCTCACGGTCAATGAAGGATATTCCTTCTAGCGGGAAGACCCGATCAGTCTCGGAATCCCGGTGACAAGACATTTCGACAATGGTAAAACAAGACCAGCAAAGCCGCCCGATGAGCCGACAAATCCCGATAGGAGTCGCATGTATCTCGTTCTCAGGGCACACCGGATAGGTCAAGCTACGAGTAAAACCAACCCTCGAGTTGCCCCGAGGTGGCCCCGCAGGCTGCCAATTTCAGACCAACACTCAAAGGAGCACTGGCCCGAGGGGGTTTAAAATAAGATGACCCTTGAGTCTGCAGAACCCAAGGGAAGGTATATGGTGGTAGGTAGGCAAATGGTAAAACCAAGGTTGGGCCTTGTTGGAGGAGTTTTATTCAAAGCGAACTGTCAAGGGGTTCCCATAACACCCAACCGCGTAAGGAACGCAAAATCAAGGAGCATAACACCGGTATGATGGAAACTAGGGCGACAAGAGTGGAACAAAACACAAGGCATAAGGCCGATCCATCCATCCTTTACCAAGTATATAGATGCATTAAAGTAAACAAGATATACTAATGATATCCCAACAATAAACATGTTCCAACAAGGAACAAACTCCATCTTCACCTGCAACTAGCAACACTATAAGAGGGGCTGAGCAAAGTGGTAACATAGCCAAACAATGGTTTGCTAGGACAAGGTGGGTTAGAGGTTTGACATGGAAATATGGGAGGAATGATATAGGAAGTGGTAGGTATCGCGGCATAGCAAAAGAGCGAGCAACTAGCAAGCAAAGATAGAAGTGATTTCGAGGGTATGGTCATCTTGCCTGCAAAGTTCTCCGAGTTGACGTAAGCTTGATCCTCGTAAGCGTACTCAACGGGTTCCTCGATCACGTAGTCGTCTCCTGGCTCTACCCAAGGCAAGAACACAAGAAAAGGAAACACAATCAACCACGGTGCAATGCGCAAGAAACATGATGCAAAACATGGCATGATATGCGGGATGTGATATGCAATGCATATGCGTGCTCCAGAAGGAAAATATTGAACCAGGCCTCAACTTGGCAAACCAAGTGTGCCGCTGGAAAGATGAGTTGATTTAGGTCGAAAATGATATAAAGATCACCAGAACCAGATGCACGGTTTGCAAATGCCAAGCAAAACAATAATGGCACAAATCTGCGATTAACAACATGATGCCATCTAGAATGCAACAAGAAACTAAGCTACTGCACTCCAACATAACAGCAAAGCACATGGCAGTGATATACTCAATATGCTTGACAAAGGATGAACACTGAGCTACGGCTAAATCACACAAAAGCATGTTCAAACAAGCGTGGCAAAAGTGCAAAAGATATCAGCTTCACAGACTTGGTGAAAATACTAACATGTCAGGAATTAACATCCGGAAGCAATGTTTGGAGCAAGCTAACAACATGCTACAGGAACATAACATAGAAAACAAAGGCATGGCATGAATCTACTCAAAGCATAGAACAAAAGTCCCTTACTGACCATAAGCCAAAAAGGATCAGAAGATATGATGGCACCCATGTAAACATAGCAAGTTTCGTTAACGGATTCAGACTTAGCAGAAAATTGGACATGGCAAAAACAGAATTACGAAGGCCTCTTTGCGAGCTCGATTCACTCACCACAAGGCATTGCATGACAGGATAAGCATAGCCAGCAAGAAGACATGTTCAAGTAGCTAACCATGGCAAGAACAAACTCATAGCATGCATGGATCAACTACAACAACCTTGGCAAAATTGATTAACACGTAAACAATCTGCCAGGAACATTTTATAGCAGAAGTTGAGCAAGATTGAGTCATGCTAGGGCACTCCATAAATGCAAACAGGGGCATAGATCGATAGAGCATAACCATATGTCAAAATCATCCTTACTGAACATACACAAAAGAAGCATGGATATCACTATAGCAACATGAATACATGGCATGAAAATATCAGCAGGGAAATGACTTAGTGAAATTCTAAGTCCCTGAAATCAGCAATATTACGAGAGCTACTTTGCATGCATGTTCTAGTCACCACATTGATCACAAAAATACATGGCATACACCCCTGTAAAGATGGCATGGCATAGCCCAAAACACATGTAGAGCACATGTTCATATGCAACACACAACAATTGTAGCAAAAATGACAAATGCACATACTCTGCTAAAAATCAGCACCTAACATTTTATAGCACTCTTGCACCCACGATTTGGGCATTAAGATGGACTCGAACAAGCATGGCACAATGGAACAAAATGAATATCACATCATGATGAACATTTTGATATATCATATGCATGAAACGGAGCAGTATGCAACAAGTTATGACATGTCAAAGGTAGCACCAGAATGTAGCAGATCTGGGGACTTAGCAGAAATCACAGACATGAGCGTAAGATACTAAAACGCGCACAGAGCGGATTTTAGGGGGTTGGCTCACCATGGGCTTCGGCCTGGTTAGGAAGAGGAGGCGTGACGGGCCAGCTGGGACTGGGCCTTGGGAGGCTGCGGGGCCCATGAGGCGCACGGGAGGAACAGCTCCTCTGCTCACTCCTGAGCACGTTCATGGCGGCGGCGGTGGGCTCCGGCAGGGCCGGCGAGGCCGGAGGCGGCCATGGGCGCAGTGGTTCCAGCCGGATCCAGGCGGATCTGGCCCCGGGGTGCCCGTGGCGGCGCCGTGACGACGGTGCAGCTGACGAGGTGCGGCGAGGCGTGTGCGGGCAGGGGCGTGAGGTGGGGAGGAGGAGGCCGGCGGGGTCGCGGCGCTGGGGGTGGAGCGGGCGGCCGACAGCGAGGAGCTGCGGTGGCGCCGGCAAAGCGGGTGGCCGAGGCGCGTGCGGTGGAGCAACTGTTGCAGGGCGGCGCGGCGGTGCGGATCCGGGGCGGCGACGTGGTGGCGGGGAGCTCCGGCGATGCGGCCGGCGAAGTCCGGCAAGCCCTGGCGAGCAGGCGCGGGAGACGGCGCGCTCGGACCCAGATGGGCTCGGGCGGGCTGGAGATGGGCTTGGCGGGCCCGCATGGTGGGAGGCGAAGGTGGCACTGTGGAGGTGCGGATTTCGAGGCGTTTAGGGTTAGGCTTGGAGTTTGCCTCAGATTTGGACGGGGGGGGCTAATATATAGGTAGAGGGAGCTAGGAGAGTCCAAATGGAGTGCGGTTTTCGCCCACGCGATCGTGATCGAACGGCCAAGAGGATGGAGGGGGTTTGGATGGGATATTGGGCCGCTTTGGAGGGGTGTTGGGCTGCAACACACACAAGACCTTTACGGTTCCCCAGTTAACCGTTGGAGTATCAAACGAACTCCAAATGGCACGAAACTTGACAGGCGGTCTACCGGTGGTGTACCAAGGCCGCTTGGCAAATCTCGGTCCATTCCGAGAATATTTAACACTCGCTCACAAAAAGAGACAAAAGGGGAACGCCGGAGGACGTAGGAGTGTCGGATTGCAAAACGGACAATGGGGAAAATGCTCGAATGCTTGAGACGAACACGAATGCAAATGCGATGCACATGATGACATGATATGAAATGCATGCCACGAACAAAAAGCAAAACAAAGACAAAAACCCAACCATGAAGGGAAATCTCATATCGCATCTCCGGAAAAGGCAAGAGTCGGAGTTACGAATATGGAAAGTTGTATCCGAGGCGTTACAACACTCCACCACTATGAAAGGATCTCGTCCCGAGATCTAGGATGGCACCGGAGGGAAAACAAAGAGGAAGATAAGAGGTAAAACTAAGTTGCTTCTTTGACAAACGAGTAGAACCAAAGAACCTTGAGAGGTTGAACAAATTGAAAGAAAGAATACAACAAAGATGAACAAAGTTGCAAACACTCCGTTAGAAAAGAGGAACAAGGAACATTACGAGAACTTTGTAGGTTGAAAGACATAAGCAAAAGGGTTGCAATGGACAAGAAGTACATGCAAGCAGTCCGGTAGAAACAAGATGCAAGACTTGATAAGATGAAAAGAACTTGAGCAGAGGACACAACACTCCGGTTAAATGGATAAGCATGAAAAGAACACGATCCTCACAACTTGAGATGATGAGAGAAGAGAGAAACATCACAATGCCTCCGGAACAATAGTAAGAATGAAATCAAAAGAACGGAGGAGAAGACCACATCTTCTACCTCAAAAGATCTTGGAAAATCATCTTTAGGAGAAGGGTCGAACGGTGTCGGGGATATACCCCACGGTCTAACCCGGCCGGATATATGACCCGGCCGGACTTAATGTTTCATTGGTATCCGCCAAAGGATTGGCGACTCACGTGTCTGGCGGCTCACTGGTGTGACGACTCACAAGCCTGAAGACTCATTGGTGACCCGGCGGGTGCTTCAGACGGGCGACAAGGCCCAAGGCCCAGTATGCCGGTTCATGTAAAGGTGGGCCGGTTTAAGAGGAAAGGCATAAGGAATATTCTCCTACGAAGGAAGCAAGACTAGGACTCTACTTGTAATAGGTTAGTCCTAATCCTAATAGGACTCCACATGTAACCCACCCCTTCAACTTATATAAAGAGGGGCAGGGCACCCCAAAAGAGGGACAAGAAACAAGCAATAATCTCTAGGGCTAGACACAAAGAGGAGAGCCGGCTTATGCGGCGACTCCCTGATGAGCATAACGAGACCTAGCAACAAACAACATGTAGGGCTATTCCGGATGATGTTTCCCGGGGCCCGAAGCTGTCTAAATCCTTGTCTTGTGTGATGATCCGCCTCGCGTCTCTCGTCCCGCGTAACCCCTCTCAAGCTACTACAAAGATGTGTTGGCCTCACGACTAAGTCCTCACACTAAGGACATCTGCCGTGACAATTCCATGACAGTTGGTGCCCACCATGGGGCTTGCGCATGGTGGTGTTGAGTTCTTGGAGGGATCTCTCCCAGGGATCGAGAAGTTCGTGATTTTTTGATGAAGAAGAGCCGGTTTTGAAAGAGCTGTATCAACTCCAAAGTCATCAGTCCAGATTTATGATTGATGGTATTTGCTGCTACGGATCCGCCAAAGTCCGATTATTATTGCGTAGGAGATCAACGGGTGCTCACAATGGATCAAATCACGCAAGGGTTCATCATAAATATTAGGAGTTTTTTGGGTATGCGATGCTTGAGAAGGGCCAAGACCAGGAACAAACATAGTTATGATTGGAAAGTCAATGACCATGATACGGATTCACCGACGCCGAGCTATAGCTTATCAGACCGAGTTCATAGTCTGGAAAATTTAAAAATCAAGAAAAATAAGTTTGTGCTGACTGCACTATCGCTGCTGCAAGTTCAAAATGTGTCTGTGATCCATCAATGCAAGGATCAAGTCGCCGAAACCATGGTCTCCTGTTGCAGCACGTTTTCACTAAGCACGCCAAATCCCGAGGTGTTTTGTCGCTACTGCTGGTGCTACTTTCGAGTCGTATCCATCAACCATACGGACTACTACTACCACAAAGGACCGACAGGGTTTGGACTACTCACGGGGGTTGAGTGCTAGTTTCAGCCTTTTGGAATTATAATAACCCACCGTGACAGTTGGTGTCTCAACCTCAGAGATTGATCCCACGTGAAGCCTCAAAGGATACGTTGGAGTACTACTTTGATTCAAATATAGATCAAGTCAACACCATCCAGAAGTGGAGATGGCCCGGACTCCTCAGCCGCTGCAGCCACGTCCACGCCTCAGGTCACGACCGGCCGCTATTGAGCTTTCGCTACCGAGCCGCCCCGGCTTTCAATTGCCTCCACTACTGCTTTGGTCCGCCGCTGCCTGCAGAACTGCCAGCCGTCGTCGTTGCCTACGAGATGCCGCAGGATGCGTTGAACCGCCCTGGATGAGTGGCTTTGCCTCCGTTGACCGAGCCGCCCTTGCACATCGTCGCTGCATCACATCCAGTGGCCGGTGCTGGCCCTGCCTGTGAGCCTTGTCCGACCCCGAAGGAGCGGGGATGGATTTGCCTCACGTCCTCGACCACGACCCGGAAGAAGAAAATCTGCCTTGACTGCTTCGTCTCCACTCTAAGCCGCCGTCGAGCGCGAGCCACTAGGGCCGCGTTGAGCTGCCCCTGCTGTGTTGAGCCGTCGGGGCCACGTTGAGCCACCTCTGATGGATTGAAGCCTCCAGGGCCGTGTTGAGCCGCCTCTGCTGTGAGATCATCTATCATTCACAAACATCAGGTGATATCCATCTAAGTTTATTTTATTAAACATATGGTTTTCATCAAAGAACAATCACTTTGGTCTGTATATTTTATGTGCAGCAAAGGAGGTGCCATGTTGTGCCTATGAAGCGTATGCCAGCACCATCACGCACTGGCGTCTGCGCCCGCTTACTGATGGAACAGGTGTGCGCAAGTCACCACCCGTGCAGCTTAATCTACGTCAACCCGCCGGTGCCGCGTTGAGCCGCCCTTGCCGCTTTGAGCCGCTGGGGTTATATTAAGTCACCGGTCTGCCTGAGCCGCCGGAATTATATTAAGTCGCCGGTCTGCCTGAGCCGCCGGTACTATATTGAGTCGTTGGTCTGCCTGAGCCACCTCCGTCACGATAAACGGATCATCTGTCATCCAAACAAATCAGGTGTTATCCATCCAAGTTTGATTTATTAGTACATGTTGTTTTTGTCAAAAAACAAGTTTACCTTTGCCTTGGTCTGCAATATTGTTTATGCAGGGCAATTATTTATGACAAAAAGTGATATTCTACCACGGAGATGGAGGCACGCCAACATCTTTTGGCATAGGTGACCGTCGTTACTCAACGGCTCCCGCACCGGCTTACAACGCCGTGGCCGTCTCTTGCGTCCGCACCGGCTTACAACGTTGTGGCCGTCTCTCGCGACCGCACCGGTTTACAATGCCGCGGCCGACTCTCCCGTCCACACCGGTTTAAAACGCCGTGGCCGACAGATCTGTCAGCACCCGCGGCCAACTCAGCCGTGATTGATTTCAGTTTCACCATGGTGATCATAAACTCCGCGGTGATAATTGCTGACCTGACGCATCAGTTGTCCCATGCAGGATTCAAACTGGTCTATATCACAGGTAATTATGAAGAATCTCAAGCCAACTCCTCAAGTCGCCTTGAGACTCGGGGGCTACGATGACATGACTCAGTAAATGATTACCAATTTAAAGCAGATTCAAGAACTCCGGATCATTGGAGGGAAAAATAACCCGGCCCCGAAGGCTACTGCCTTATTGGCGAATATTTAAAAGTCGTCAGAAAATTTCTGGCTTAAAAAGAAGGATTCCAGTTCAAAATGCGGTTCAATGGAAATCTATCGCCCACAAAGCGCTGAAGCTCTTAAATATCTGGTTTAAAATCCGGCTTAAGGTAAACATGTCTTCCACAAAGCTTTGAAACTCTCAATATCCGGTTCAAAATCCCGGTTCAAGAAGAATTTATCTCTCGCAAAGCTCGAGTTTTCAGAAAAAATTACAGGGACCCAAGAGAGTTTGTTGCACAGCACAACTCAAACATAGGCACCCGGCGAGCACAGTTCAGAAATATATCACTTGGGGGCTTCCGGCTTATTGAGCTAAGCTATGATTAGCCTTTGATCTGGCTCATAGCCACAGTTACAGGTCATTTGGGGGCTTCCTGTTCAAACATAGGTCGTATTCGAACCAAAGAGAACATAGCTGTTGGTACCCTCTTGATCGGCACAATGCCAAACTCACTAGGGGGCTTCTTGATCGTATTCGAATCATAGCTTAACCCCTTTTGGGTCCGACTTGGATCGTATTCGAATCAGGGTCATTAAAAACCTCTCAAGGTCATTTGGGGGCTTCCTGTTTAAACATAGGTCGTATCCGAACCAAAGAGAACATAGCTGTCGGTACCCTCTTGATCGGTGCAATGCCAAAGCCACTGGGGGCTACATGATCGTATTCGAATCCTAGCTTAACCCCTTTGGTCTGGTTTACTGATCGTATTCGAATCAGAAGCCTCAAATTCTTCTTTCTATTTTGCTTAAGTTTTTTGAAAACAGTCTTTTGGGTTTGTCTTGAGACTTTTTGTTCATATCTAAAGCATATATGTGGTTTCGATTAACCCGGCTTGACTTTGGATGATAAGTCGCCATATATGACAATCATAAACATTTGGAAGTTTTTGGCTTCTAAAGATTGGGTTATCACCCTTACTGCACAAGTATCCTAAACCGGCAGTACGATTCAATATCACAGGAACCGGTTTTTCAAACCGGGTTATATTATTCAAATCTTTAATAGCCAACATGGCTGGATTTTTATTATGGTTATCAATAACCAATATTACGATTGAGGTTTTTCAAAGTCGCTTCAGTGCAATGGATATTGTTTTATCAATGGATATAATTTATTCTACAATGGAAGGAATAGTCCCGAGTCGCTGCAGGCTTACAACCCGGCACTTGGGGGCTACATTATTCAAGTTGAGATTACATCAAATATGCAAGTCCCGTGTCGCTGCCAGCATGCACCGTGGCACTTGGGGGCTAATGTAAAATCATTTTTTGATCAAATTATTGAAGACCCGACTCATTCCATTGTAATGAGCCGGCCCTTGGGGGCTACCAATTGCTCCTGTCAAAAATTCAAGGTACACAAGCCTCAGTCCATTATATTGAAGGATCCACTGCTCAGTTGATAAAGCACAAGGCTCTTAACCTTGTGGACGTGGGTTCAAGCCCCATGATGGGGGTTACATCATATGATATTATTGTCAATGAAGTATATATAAAGGCCCAGCTCAGTATTATGTTACTAAGCCGGCCCTTGGGGGCTACACGTTGCTGCTCAAAATCTACATGATCATATCTACAAAGTCCCTGCTCATTATTGCATAATGACCCGGCCCTTGGGGGCTACACTGGTTGAAATTTTTATGAGCATCGGGCAATTACAAGTCCTAGGTTGCTGCAAGCATGACAACCCGGCACTTGGGGGCTACATATATGGAGTATTCAGCATTTACTAGTGACTGAGATGAACAACATGGATTTCTTCAAAGTGGCAGTATTTATATTGAAGCAAGTCTTAAAGCCATCACTTTGTTCTGCTCAAGACTTGGGGGCTACAGGTAATATGGATATAAGGGAGAAAATTCTTCAAATTCTCAGTTTTGAGTAAACAATCATGACCCGGCGTTGGCAACAATCATAACCCAGAATTATCAGTTTTTATAAACCCGGCGATTGTGGAAGTCATAGCTCAGCAAGATCTACAAGCCGGCTGAATATCAGTTGAATATTTCAGAACCAATATTTTTGTCAAGTCAGAGCATTGAAGGCGTATAAAATGGATTATTCATTCATTTACAACATTCCTTCTACAAGCAAGTTGATTATGAAGCCGGCCTATTGACCCGGATTTTCTAGAAGGAGGAAATGACAAGGACTTATGGATGATCAGGTGCCGGCTTACAAGAATATTTAACCCGGATCACAATCTGTCAAATTTGCTCTTGTGTTTATATTACAGATCAGTTTAACATGGATAAATCCAAATTAAACTGGGGGCTAATGTCGGGGATATACCCCACGGTATAACCCGGCCGGATATATGACCCGACCGGACTTGATGTTTCATTGGTAACCGCCAAAGGATTGGCGACTCGCGTGTCTGGCGGCTCACTGGTGTGACGACTCACGAGCCTAAAGACTCATTGGTGACCCGGCGGGTCCTTCAGACGGATGACAAGGCCCAAGGCCCAGTATGTCGGTTTATATAAAGGTGGGCCGGTTTAAGAGGGAAGGCATAAGGAATATTCTCCTACAAAGGAAGCAAGACTAGGACTCTACTTGTATTAGGTTAGTCCTAATCCTAATAGGACTCCACATGTAACCCGCCCCTTCAACTTATATAAGGAGGGGCAGGGCACCCCAAAAGAGGGACAAGAAACAAGCAATAATCTCTAGGGCTAGACACAAAGAGGAGAGCCGGCTTATGCGGCGACTCCCTGATGAGCATAATGAGACCTAGCCACAAACAGCATGTAGGGCTATTCCGGATGATGTTTCCCGGGGCCCGAAGCTGTCTAAATCCTTGTCTTGTGTGATGATCCACCTCGCGTCTCTCGTCCCGCTTAACCCCTCTCAAGCTACTACAAAGATGTGTTGGCCTCACGACTAAGTCCTCACACTAAGGACATCTGCCGTGACAATTCCACGACAAACGGAGTTGTTGGAAATCCAACAACGAAAAGAGTAAGCTTGTAGTGGGCTTATGGAAAACATCTCAAAATTTGAGGTGAAATTCTGCCACCGAAAACAATGATTGATAGGAAACATTGAAGAGATGAAAAGAATCCTTGACGAAGCACCATGTAGAACCTCCACGAAGAACTCCGGTAATAAAAAGGATGATAAAAAGAAAGAGAAGTTGAAAACACAAGGTGATCCTTGCAATGATTTAGATGGAACTTCTCGACGAGATAAAGTGGAAACTTGGAACTCCGGAAGAAAAGATAAAGCATCTAGAACCGAGAATGTGATATGATGAACCACTCCGAAAAGAAGAAATTAGATCACTTGGATGAAACAATAATAAGAATTACGTTATGCGTATCCTTCACCAATTAAATTGATGACGAGCAAACGGATTTGGCATACTACTTATTTTCCTTGAAAAAGATTAAGAAAGATATAGCACAATCTTGAGAAAAGACTTCAACGATCCGCTGGTAAGATTGGAAAGAATGAATGAATTGATATGATAACCATGGGAGAGAATATTGAGCAAACCACCGGTAGGATTGAAACAACGAATAAATTGATATGATAATGAAGGAAAAGAAATCTTGAATGAACCACCATAAGAATTGAAAATGAACGAAGAAAAGATAAAGAAACACCAGGAAGAATTATAAAAAGAACGAAGATACTTGAGAGAATTTAGATGCATGAGAACGAATAGATCACGAGTTGATTAGATCATACTTGAATGATGCACCGGTATGATTTGGAGAAAGAGAGCTGAAAGTTGAAATGAATAATTCTGAGATGATGGGCTCCAAAGAATCAAACTGAAAAGACTCTTGAATTGCTCCGGAAGGGTGAAAAGAATTCTCACAATCGAACACAATTATGAGAGGATGGCATCAAGCTTGAACTACACGTATTTGGAAAAACGGGTAAGGATTAAGAGGAACTCAACTTTGGTCTTCAAAATCCGAGAATGACGATGAGAAACACCACCATGAATTTGATGAGGCACTCCAGAAAGAAAATTAGAAAGGTTGAACCAACGATGAAAATAATTTGACAGATCTTGAAGAAATTGAGAGATAGCTCCGGGAAAAGAAAAGAAGAGTCAAGTAAGATGCTGGAAAAAGACCCGTGGGTTAGGGCCCACTCAAGAGAAACACCGTTGAAATGGTTGCTCGAAAGAGAGATTGCATCGGTAGAATTAAATGGCAACATCCTCGAAAGAGCTTGAACGAAAGCGGAGTGGAAACACGAATCTTCGAGATATCTTCAGCACTTCGAATTAATTGAATAGCGATAAGTGGATGATTAAGAGGTGCACCGACATGAGAAGGCATTTTAAACAAGGAAAGGAATATGATCAACAAGGCTTGAATTGAATCCACCGGAGAAGAAAGAGAACGCAGAGTGATGAACTAGAAGCTCCGTTAGAATCTTCCTGAGAACCACCAGATAAGAACATTGACGGAAAAGAGTGGAGAGACTTCACACCCATACGATGGATACTTGATTAAGAAATATGAGTCCTTGAAGAAAAAGGGTGGGAGGGCGGGAAAACAAAAGACAGCTTTGGGACGGATGAAACGAACACCGTTGAGAAAGATGAGATTGGATCTTGCAAATGGGAAAAATGATAGGATCAACTTGAAGAGAATCGCACCGGTTGGAAATAGAATTGAGATGACAATCTCAATAAATAAGAAGGGTTAGTATTCACATAGGAATATGAGAACACCGCTTAGGAAAGGTATGGAATCCACATTTGACTTCGAAGCAACTCGAATACCACAATTGAAAAACAAAACAAAGTATTGGCTTGCAGAATAAGCCGAAAACAAACATATGATAGATCCCATATCGTATCATGTGTCTGTTGGAAAGATATTCTAGGAGCTACTTGAATTCCCACTTATAAACTCCCGAAACTTTCCAGTTATGCAATCAGGTGTTGGGGATACAGGGGAAGCATAATATCTCACCCAAAACTAGCAAGAAACCTTCCAGTTGTATCCATCCTTCAACACATAACCAAGAAACCTTCGGAAATCGTTTACCTCAACCTTCGAAAAGCATATGTTATACGAGTTATGGCAATACTCCCGAACTCCCGCCCCAGTACTGGGTGGCATCGAGGTTATCTCACCAACAACTGCATAAAGGAGATTTTCGATGTCGGCGAACTCAGGTATTCCAGAACTGCAACGATAAAATTGTGACGACAACACCTCGGAGCTCAACTCCCCGGGACACTGCCACAACCCCTAAATGTTAGGAGGCACCAAGAACAATATTCTCATCACAAAACCATCGGAACGATTCCAAGATACCCGTGTGATCCTAATTTTTTTCGTGAATTTTGAGAAGCGGAGAGTCAAAACTGTACGTCAGGAGGCCACACCAGAGCGACGAAGGGACTGAGGAGTAAAAAGAATCCTAATCTCTGATATATATATATATATTCCTATAAGACTCAAAACATTTTTCTAGACTCAACAACGTCAGCGATTCGATCAAGCAGAGGGCTCCTAAGTCGGGGAAGGCTCTGATAACCAACTTGTAACACCCACGATGTGGCTATATCTCCCACGTGTTGGAGCACGACTTAGAGGCATAACCGCATATTAGGCATGTCACAAGAGGGGTAATCTTTACACATCCGATGTACTGAATATGAAAGGGATAAAGAGTTGGCTTACAATCGCCACTTCACACAATACATAAATATAGCATTAAATCATCCAGAATACAATCAAGGTCCGACTATGGAACCAAAATAAAGACAACCCCAAATGCATAGATCCCCGATCGCCCCAACTGGGCTCCTCTACTGATCGTCCGGAAAGGAAACATGGTAACATCCTGAATCCTCGTTGAACTCCCACTTGAGTTCGGTCGCATCTCCTGCACTGGCATCGTCGGCACCTGCATCTGGTTTTGGAAGTAATCTGTGAGTCACGGGGACTCAGCAATCTCACACCCTCGCGATCAAGACTATTTAAGCTTAAGGGGCAGGAAAGGGGTAGTGAGTGGAGCTGCAGCAAGCACTGGCATATATGGTGGCTAACATACGCAAATGAGAGCGAGAAGAGAAGCAAAGCACGGTCAAGAAGCTATAAAGATCAAGAAGTGATCCTGAAACTACTTACATTCAAGCATTAACACGAGACCGTGTTCTCTTCCCGGACTCCGCCGAAAAGAGACCATCACGGCTACACACGCGGTTGATTCATTTTAAATTAAGTTAAGTGTCAGGTTTTCTACAACCGGATATTAACAAATTCCCATCTTCCCATAACCACGGGCACGACTTTCGAAAGTTCATAACCCTGCAGGGGTGTCCCAAATTAGCCCATCACAAGCTCTCACGGTCAACGAAGGATATTCCTTCTAGCGAGAAGACCGATCAGTCTCGGAATCCTGGTTACAAGACATTTCGACAATGGTAAAACAAGACCAGCAAAGCCACCCGATGTGCCGACAAATCCCGATAGGAGTCGCACGTATCTCGTTCTCAGGGCACACCGGATAGGTCAAGCTATGAGTAAAACCAACCCTCGAGTTGCCCCGAGGTGGCCCCACAGGTTGCCCATTTCGGACCATACACTCAGAGGAGCACTGGCCCGGGGGGTTAAAATAAGATGACCCTTGAGTCTGCAGAACCCAAGGGAATGTATATGGTAGTAGGTAGGCAAATGGTAAAACCAAGGTTGAGCCTTGCTGGAGGAGTTTTATTCAAAGCGAACTGTCAAGGGGTTCCCATAACACCCAACCGCGTAAGGAACGCAAAATCAAGGAACATAACATCGGTATGACGGAAACTAGGGCGGTAAGAGTGGAACAAAACACCAGGCATAAGGCCGAGCCTTCCACCCTTTACCAAGTATATAGGTGCATTAAAGTAAACAAGATATATTAATGATATCCAACAATAAACATGTTCCAACAAGGAACAAACTCCATCTTCACCTGCAACTAGCAACACTATAAGAGGGGCTGAGCAAAGCGGTAACATAGCCAAACAACGGTTTGCTAGGACAAGGTGGGTTAGAGGTTTGACATGACAATATGGGAGGCATGATATAGCAAGTGGTAGGTATCGCGGAATAGCAAAAGAGCGAGCAACTAGCAAGCAAAGATAGAAGTGATTTCGAGGGTATGGTCATCTTGCCTGCAAAGTTCTTCGAGTTGATGTAAGCTTGATCCTCGTAAGCGTACTCAACGGGTTACTCGATCATGTATTCATCTCCTGGCTCTACCCAAGGCAAGAACACAAGCAAAGGAAACACAATCAACCACGGTGCAATGCGCAAGCAACATGATGCAAAACATGACATGATATGCGGGATGTGATATGCAATGCATATGCGTGCTCCAGAAGGAAAAGATTGAACCAGGCCTCAACTTGGCAAACCAAGTGTACCGCTGGAAAGGTGAGTTGATTTCGGTCGATAATGATATAAAGATCACCAGAATCGGATACACGGTTTGCAAATGGCAAGCAAAACAATAATGGCACAAATCTGCGATTAACAGCACGATGCCATCTAGAATGCAACAAGAAACTAAGCTACTGCACTCCAACATAACAACAAAGCACATGGAAGTGATCTACTCAAGATGCTTGACAGAAGGTGAACACTGAGCTACGGCTAAATCACACAAAAGCAGGTTCAAACAAGCATGGCAAAAGTGCAAAAGATATCAGCTTCACAGAGTTAGTGAAAATACCAACATGTCAGGAATTAACATCAGGAAGCAATGTTTGGAGCAAGCTAACAACATGCTACATGAACACAAAATAGCAAAAAAAGGCATGGCATGAATTTACTCAAAGTATGGAACAAAAGTCCCTTACTGACCATAAGCCAAAAAGGATCATAAGATATGATGGCACCCATGTAAACATAGCAAGTTTCGTTAACAGATTCAGACTTAGCATAAAACTGGACATGGCAAAAACAGAATTATGAAGGCTTCTTTGCGAGCTCGATTCACTCACCACAAGGCATTGCATGACAAGATAAGCATAGCCAGCAAGAAGACATGTTCAAGAAGCTAACCATGGCAAGAACAAACTCATAGCATGCATGGATCAACTACAACAACCTTGGAAAATTGATTAACACGTAAACAATCTGCCAGGAACATTTTATAGCAAAAGTAGAGCAAGATTGAGTCATGCTAGGGCACTCCATAAATGCAAACATGGGCATAGATTGATAGAGCATAACCATATGTCAAAATCATCCTTACTGAACATACTCAAAAGAAGCATGGATATCATTGTAGCAACATGAATACATGGCATGAAAATATCAGCAGGGAAATGACTTAGTGAAATTCTAAGTTCCTGAAATCAGCAATATTACGAGAGCTACTTTGCATGCATGTGCTAGTCACCACATTGATCACAAAAATACATGGCATACACCTCTGTAAAGATGGCATGGCATAGCCCAAAACACATGTAGAGCACATGTTCATATGCAGCACACAACAATTGTAGCAAAAATGACAAATGCACATACTCTCCTAAAAATCAGCACTTAACATTTTATAGCACTCTTGCACCCATGATTTGGGCATCAAGATGGACTCGAACAAGCATGGCACAATGGAACAAAATGAAGAGCACATCATGATGAACATTTTGATATATCATATGCATGAAACGGAGCAGTATGCAACAAGTTATGACATGTCAAATGTAGCACCAGAATGTAGCAGATCTGGGGACTTAGCAGAAATCACAGACACGAGCGTAAGATACTAAAACGCGCACAGAGCGGATTTGAGGGGGTTGGCTCACCATGGGCTTCGGCCTGGTTAGGACGAGGAGGCGGAACGAGCCAGCTGGGACTGGGCCTTGGGAGGCTGCGGGGCCCACGAGGCGCACGGGAGGAACATCTCCTCTGCTCGCTCCCGAGCACGTTCATGGCGGCGGCGGTGGGCTCCGGCAGGGCCGGCGAGGCCGGAGGCGGCCATGGGCGCGGTGGTTCCAGCTGGATCCAGGCGGATCTGGACTCGGGGTGCCCGTGGCGGCGCCGTGACGACGGCGGAGCTGACGAGGCGCGGCAAGGCGTGTGCGGGCAGGGGTGCGAGGTGGAGAGGAGGAGGCCGGCGGTGTCGCGGCGCTGGGGGTGGAGCGGGCGGCCGGCGGCGAGGAGCTGTGGCGGTGCCGACAAAGTGGGCGGCCGAGGCGCGTGCAGTGGAGCAGCAGTTGCAGGGCGGCGCGGCGGTGCGGATACGGGGCGACGACGTGGTGGCGGGGAGCTTCAGCGATGCGGCCGGCGAAGTCCGGCAAGCCCCGGCGAGCAGGCGCGGGCGACGGCGCGCTCGGGCCAAGATGGGCTCGGGCGGGCTGGAGATGGGCTTGGCGGGCCCGCATGGTGGGAGGCGGCGGTGGCACTGTGGAGGTGCGGATTTCGAGGCGTTTAGGGTTAGGGTTGGAGTTTGCCTCACATTTGGACTGGGGAGACTAATATATAGGTAGAGGGAGCTAGGAGAGTCCAAATGGAGTGCGGTTTTCGCCCACGCGATCGTGATCAAACGGCCGAGAGGATGGATGGGGTTTGGATGGGTTATTGTGCCGCTTTGGATGGGTGTTGGGCTGCAACACACACGAGGCCTTTACGGTTCCCTGATTAACCGTTGGAGTATCAAACGAACTCCAAATGGCACGAAACATGACAGGCGGTCTACCGGTGGTGTACCAAGGCCGCTTGGCAAATCTCGGTCCATTCCGAGAATGTTTAACACCCGCTCACAAAAAGAGACGAAAGGGAAACACGAGAGGACATAGGAGTGTCGGATTGCAAAACGGACAACGGGGAAAATGCTCAGATGCTTGAGACGAACACGAATGCAAATGCGATGCACATGATGACATGATATGAAATGCATGACACGAACAAAAAGCAAAACAAAGACAAAAAGCCAACCACGAAGGGAAATCTCATATCGCATCTCCGGAAAAGGCAAGAGTCAGAGTTACGAATATGGAAAGTTGTATCCGGGGCGTTACACCTTCTTATTCATTTCAGACAAATTTAGTTAGTTTCCTGCAATAAAGGATTGATCCTCTGTCCGGCTTTTTCTTTCCGAACACCGGACAGTGTCTCAGGGGCTACTGTCTATATTTGGATTTTCTCTTTTTTGGCATCGCTTACCTCAAAACCTGTCAAAAGGCTGCTGCAGGCTTTGGTTAGTCTGCTCTTGGCGGACTGAACCCTTTCAATTACTGTTCCCATAAGAACACGATGCTCATCCACAATGGAAGCGCCTCGCAGCGCTTCCAGCAGATTATCCGGTGCCCCTGGTTGGACAGGGGTCACCGGCGGAATAGGCATACCCCCTTCTTTCGAAGGAGGTTGCGCGCCGGACTCCGAAGCTGTATCAGTCTCCGGAATCGAATCCGGCTTAGGGCCGAACTGAATACGGCCCTCACCACCAGTCTCCGGAGGGATTGGCTCCCCCTAGTGTCCGGCGACGGAGCCCTCGCCTTCTGGCGCCTCCTGAGCCTCCCCCGGGATGGGAAAGTCCTTCGGGACAGCAGCTCTGCGTCGCCCTTAGCCTTGGGGGAGTAAGCGGCCGGTGGTGACTCGCTAGCCATTGCCCTTGAATCCAACGAACCTCGTGACGAGGATCGCTGGGAGCTGTCGTGGGCCGGACTGCAATAGCATAACTAATCATGTCAATACAACAAAGAGGAGAGGCTAGATTTATGGGCATGTATGAGACTTAGCACTTACGATGCAGCCTGAGGCTTAGTGCGGGGGCATCGCTCCGGACTGTTGTCGACGTCCCATGCGGAGCTGCCCACGAGTTGGCCTTTCCCCTTCTTGGGCGCCTCCGCCTCCAGAATGGCGGAGGCCGCCCTCTTCTTCCTCCCCCCATCAGGGGGAGAATCGCTCTCCTGCTCCTCATCATCGTCGTCTTCAGCGACGGAGGAGCTGGTCTTGTCTTCAGAAGTCGCGTCCAAAGCGCCCTTGTGGCGGGGCCCACTCCAGACCACCTTGGCCCTGCCCTTGGCCTTCTTCTCCGGCGCCTTATAGGGCGCCGACACCAGCATCTTCGCTAAACGCGGGATGACTGGTTCTTCAGGCAGCGGAGCCGGACACTTGATCCGCTTCGCCCTCTCCATCCGTTCGTGAAGAAGCAATGATAATAAAAAAAATCAGATATCATCCTTGAAACAAGCAAGTAGGGGATGTGTTAAAAATAACATACCTCGTTGGCGAGGTGCACTACACCACGACACTCAAAGCAGCGTCAAACAATCTGTCGGCATAGGTCACCTAAGGCGACACATTTAGTGTCAGGAAAGACTTTTGGCGACAGAAAGGAGTTGTTGCCTATATTCCTGCCGGGAAAAGTCTTTAGCGACAGATAAATCTATGCCGACGAACAGTTTGACTGGGTTGGTGAGGGCTATAGCGACAGACATGTCTTCAGCGACAAATCGTTTGACAGTGTGTTATACCGACAGATAGTGCAACGGCCGTTGCTACCCCGACAATTTCTCGTATGCTATGCCATCAGTCTTTGCGACCTCCAATAGTTTTGCCAACACATTTGCTGCCAGGGTTATACATTTCAGCACAAATGCAAATGCGACATATATTAACATGAAAATAAATTTAAAATATTCAATTCATGTTCACTTTGCAATAGATATACCAACAATTACACTCTTCTATTCATCACAAAATGCCATTGACCAACGCATTTATTCAACATATATAGAAGACCCATTAGTTTTCCTTGCTACAACCATTGAAAAAAAATACTCAAGTCAACATACAAGTTGTGGCATGTTATAAAATATGGGCCTAGTTCATAAGAGACTTAAGTTCGATCACTCTACAAAACACTATGGAAGAGCCCAAGTCTTCGATCACCAAACCGACATCAACTTCCATTTAAAGAAAATACAATATGTACAAAAGCCATAATATCTTCGACTTGATACTTCCCACCATTTGACCCTACAAAAGCACCATATGTTTGAGCAATATTATCATAGTACATTTTTTCAAACTTCTGAGTTACTCTTGAGTCCAAACAACCAAAAACAGAAGATGTACAACAAACTGGCTTGGTAGTGTTGTTATATGCATAAGTCAAAGCCCAAAACATAATAATCATTTAAATGAAGTGAAGAAAGCCAGTTACATGCACAATTATCAGGAAGCAGCAGTGAGCATATAGCCCAACTTTGTAGAAAATAAAGCATCATACCATCATTCAACTTCTTACAAACTCATGCGTACAAGTTCTTACAAACACATGCGTACAGATTCATGAGAGTATGCATGTTACACGAAATTAAAATATCAGAGCAAAGCATTAGATTGCAAACATCATACAATATACAACACATGCTTGGTGGAGGAGCTCACCTGGAGCTTAGGCCCTCTGCCCATCATCTTGGCAGAGGAGATGCATCTTGACACCACTCTGAATAAAATGTATGGTGATAAGCAAAGGGAAGGTCTAAGGAGTGAGGACAAGCGGAGAGCACAGTCAAGGGATCCTGCTGCAAATTCCTGCACAAAAGGCAACCCTCTACTCAGTATTTGTAGATGCAGGTTCTGATCAAAGTTAATACACAAACCATCTGAGACCATCAGTTTCAGCTTACTCGAATTACGAAAAATGACCCATGAATAATACCTCACACATATATATGTAGTTATGTATTAGTCAGATCCACCGATTGACCAAAAATGGGAGCATGTTGTTTCACTTAAATAAATATATATACACATTTGTTTTGTTTGCTCAGTAGGCAAAAGGATAGTCCCTTGAAGGTACAATGCTAACTATCTGTTCTGAAATCAACGAGAGCTGAGATAATGTTCCTGAAATTGATGATATGAAATGAGATCATATTGAGTAATAGGCAGCCACAACATAACCGAAATTATCAGCAAGCAAAAGCAACATTTCTGTTTTGAAGCAAGCAGACAAAATCTGTGAATAAATATGACAGTTTAGACATAAACTTGTTCAACCTAGATAGATCTAATGAGTTTCTTCCTCAATAAAAGATGCAACTAATGTTGTCTTTGTGTTCTATACCTAATGCAAGACTTAATTATTTTCTTAGAAGTACAAGGAAAGGGAATCGAGAAATTAGATCAAACAAGAGTGTACATTTCAGCACTCACTGATATTGTTAAGTTTCACTTTCAGGAACGAATTACAGACTGTAGATGTATTTCTTTTATCACCACAAATTTTCACATATGATGGGTATTGAAATAGTAGAAGACCTTGGATAGGGAAAAAATGTGTACTAATTGCAACAAATATATCTACAGTAGCTGCACCTGGATTTCAATTGCAATTTCGTTTAAAATACTTCACAAAACATGTGTGAACTATCAATTCATCAAGGCTTGGACTTTCAATCTGTTCGGAAATCATTGAAGACCTAAACTAGCAATTTGTGTTAATTTCTATGCTTTCATTTGTACTTTTAAAATTTACCATTCGTGGTTGTGGAAGTAGTACTATGAGCTTACTGGAATTATTACTCAAGTCTCAGTGCCTTTGGTCTCAGTTTTTACCTATGCTCTCTTCCTCTATTTCGTCAATCTTGCGTCAAGTGTACTTGTCCATGTGTGCTTTTTCTGTCTTGTGCAGCTCCTCTCCTATTTCAGTGAGCAAAACCATGCTATTAATGAGCCCTAACAAGTTCATAGAGGAAGACCAGATTGACTTTATTGACATGCTAATGAATCGGTAGTCAGCCTTTCTTGCTCAAGTGCTACAGTTTTCAGTCCCAACCAAGTATTGTATGTGCATAGAACTAGCGAGCAATGTATAATTAACATGCCACTGACCAAGGATTTTAGATTTTTTTGCAAAAATCAAGAATGAGCAGCGGACCGAAAATATTCAATTCAACTGCACATGGCTAGAACAAGAGGGCTATATTCAACTTACTAACTGAACTTCCGTACAAATAGGTATCTCCAAATAACTAATACGATCCCAGCCACTAGTCCAAGGATTTGAAACGACAATTAAGAATTGAACATATAAGATCCCAGCCAGTGGGCCTTCATAGGCTTGACGAGTGGATAATACAGATTTGGGTTCAGAATAGGTCGGCAGGATTTTTAATCGCAGGAAAATTTTACACGTGAAGCACACTTGCAAGACTTCGGATTAAAACATAATTAATCTATTCAGCCATTCAAAAAGAAGCTCAAGAAGTGTTTTTTTGAACCCCCCCTCAAAAAATTTAATCAACTGTTGCAGACAAAAAACAAGGAGGAATTATCACAGTATATCATTGACCTATATTTTTATACACATTTACTGCAGACTATCTTCTTTACAATTTTTCAAACTAACAACTAATAAACTGTCTTTCCCTCACAGAAAAGAACAAATAGACAATCTTTATGAACATTCCTTCCATCCATTTATATGTGTATATATATTGACTCAAATATATTTTCCTCACATGTGTCGCCATGGTTCTTCACATGAACTTCCTTTTCTTTGAGAAATTGTAGCAGTGCCAGTTTTTTTTGACATGATGCAGTGACCTAGAAGTGAACACACACACTAATAAAGTCATCGCTGCAATGCAAATATATGCTCTACTAACTAATGGGCATGCTTCAAGTTATTTTTCACAATCCCTGCAAGTATTGTCTCTGCGGCGATACAGTACGGCGGAAAAGCACATGTGTGTGAAGCCACACAAAAAGAAAATTAAAAAACCTGACAAAGACAAGCAAACACTATCATGTATATCCTTTACTTTTTTATGTCCATGTACTGATGTACCCCATACTATCTACAGCCTAATAATTTTGTGTATTGTGTCGATACTCCTTTCTTTAGGGGGTCAATACTACTCGCTGAGATGACTTACAATAGCAATTCCCATCCAACAAGCGACTGCTATTCATTGAGAAAACAGAACAACGCCACACCACTGATGCCATGACCTAGACCTGGAACCACCCGACTATAATCACGCAAGGCATACCATCAGATTATAAACCATTCACAATAAAATATGGACTCCATATAGCAACATACGAGAAGATAGGTAAGGAAAAAAACTGCATCTTACTTGTTGAGATCTGGAGGCGGGGCCGGGACAGGGGTCGCCGGTGGAGGAAGAAGAACGGCAGGCTGCTCCTCAACAGCAGTCGGTGCGGCGGATCCTCCGGCGTATGGTGCTGCTGTTCCCGGCGCGCGGCGGATCCTTGGTGGCGGACGGCGCTGCTGTTCCTCGGCGGCGGACGGTGCTCCTCCATCGCAGACGGCGCTGCTGCTACTTCGGACTAAGGGAAGGGAGGCCGGGGTCCAAGATGTGGTGGCGCGAGGGGACCGGCGGATGGTTTGTGGCGGAGGCGCGCAGGTTGGGAGCGGCGGCGCGGTCGGATTAGGGTTAGGGTGTGTGGGTGGCGAGATAGAGAGAGAGAGGTGAGATTGGGGATCGAACAGGTCGGGGTCGATGGGTCTGCTTTTTTCTTTTTTCTGGTCTAGTGCGAATCGGATGTTTGGCATGGCGTGCGCATGGCTCTCTCTGGGCGCCATATTTTTCGGACATGGGCTGAAGGAAAACGCCGACACTTTTTGTGTCCATATGAATCAGCGACACACAAATAGACAGCATTGTCTCCATCTACCGACCTAAATTTTGATGGTGTTTTTATGAGTTTTGGCGACAAATAATGTGTCACTAACTTATAATAATACTAATATACTGTGTGTCGGTATAGTTTGGGACAAAAAAAGTGTCGGCGATTCTCACTTATACCAACAGATGCATGTCGTCTTTGTAGTGTCGTGGTGTAGTGATGGTTAATGTCATGCCCGCGGTCCGAGTCTGTGGCCGGCGATGTCTCGTTGCCCTTGAAGAGAAACTTCCAGGCGTCTTCGTGAGTGGTTTCGAAGAGCCTCTTCAGGGTATGGTGCTTCTTCGGATTGAACTCCCATAGAGGGCGGCTTCGGCTTTGGCACGTGAGAATCCGGCGAACTAGCATCACCTGGATTACATCGACAAGCTTGATATCTTTGTCCACCATGCTTTGAACGTGCGTCTGCAGTGCTATCAGCTCATCTGGCGAACACCAGTTCGGGTTCTTCTCAACCCAGGAGGTGAGTTGCATGGGAGCACCGGAGTTGAATTCGGCAGCCGTGGCCCAGGTGGCGCCGCGGGGTTCTGTGATGTAGAACCACTGTTTCTGCCATTCCTTGACAGTCTCTATGAAAGTGCCTTTTGGCCAGGAGACATTGGTCAGCTTGCTCACCATGGCACCTCCGCACTCCGTGTGATGGCCATCCACCACCTCCGGCTTCATGTTGAAGACCTTGAGCCACAGCCCAAAGTGGGGATGGATGCGGAGGAAGGCCTCACACACGATGATGAACACCGAGATGTTGAGGAAGGAGTTCGGGAATAGATCATGGAAGTCTAGCCCGTAATAGAACATCAGCCCGCGGACGAAAGGGTGGAGTGGAAACCCTAGCCCGTGGAGGAAATGGGGGATGAATACCACCCTCTCATTGGGCTTCGGTGTGGGGACGACTTGCCCCTGGGCTGGAAGACGGTGTGCGATTTCCTTCGCCAAGTACCCGGCCGCCCGAAGCTCAGTAATGTCCTTCTCCTTGACGGAGGAGGCCATCCACCTGCCTTGACCTCTGGATCCGGACAAGGTTGACTGCTTGCTCGAGTGGGAAAAAGATGAGAACTTGGGCGCTAGAGCTCAAGAGTGGAAGTGCAGAGGAAGAGAGAAGGCGTGGGAGAAGAAGGGGGAATCCTTATCCCCTTATAAAGGCAGTGAATATCGAACACCTCCCCACTCGCCCCGAAACTCGGCTATTCCCAAGGGCTGTGCGAACGGCACAATTGGGTTACCCACACCCGTATTGATGAGAATCCCGCAATAAGGGGACACGATCTCTACTTTGACAAGACGTGCCAATGGCAACTGCGTCTCGAAACATGGAGCGGCAGACGAAAAACGGTTCGAAATTATGACCGGGCGGACGTGATGTCATGTTGCAAAAAGTTGTCAGCGGATTGGACTCGTGGATTATTATATTCTCTTCGGTTGTGTGTGGTGTGTGTTACAGGTCCGGACACGACCATTACGTCCGAAGACCATCTTAGAGTTCGAAAGGAGGAACCCGCCTTGCAATGCCGAAGGCAGATCTACGCGTCGGATACCTTGTCATTGAAGCCAGGTTCAGGGGCTACTGAGGGAGTCCTGAACTAAGGGGTCCTCGGGCATCCGGCCTGTTGGCCATGGGCCGGACTGATGGGCTGTGAAGATACGAAGACCGAAGACTGCAGCCGTGTCCGGACGGGACTCTCCTTGGCGTGGAAGGGGAGCTTTGCGATCGAATAAGTAGATTCCTTTCTTTGTAACCGACCTTGTGTAACCCTAGATCCTCCCGGTGTCTATATAAACCGGAGGACTTAGTCCGGAGGGGGGACAATCATTACCGTAGTCATACAGGCTAGGCTTTTAGGGTTTAGCCATCTCGATCTCGTGGTAGATCAACTCTTGTAATACTCATATTCATCAAGATCAATCAAGCAGGAAGTAGGGTATTACCTCCATAGAGAGGGCCCGAACCTGGGTAAACATCGTGTCCCTTGTCTCCTGTTACCATCGACCTTAGACGCACAGTTCGAGACCCCCTACCCGAGATCCGCCGGTTTTGACACCGACACTCCCAACAAGCAAAAGAAGAACAAGGAAATCTTTTTGGATTTTCTTTTTAATATTACTACTAATCATGCATGGAAAGTAAACTAGCTACAGCTATTTTTTTTGGTTTTTCTAAAGTTTTTTTCAAACACACAAGAAGAAAGTAAGAAAAATAAAATTTAAACATGGATGATACAATGAAAAATTGTGAACACTGACAAGATGAATAAGTGAGCATGAATGTAATGTTGGTGGGAAAGACGTACTCCCCGAAGCTTAGGCTTTTGGCCGATCAGAAGTTTGGATGGTAGTAGGGGTACTGAGGAGCGGGCATCCACTGATCCTACTGTTAAGAATCCTCCTCTGCCTCTGCAGCAGCCTGAGCGTAGGCAATGATGTCCACATGCATGATCCTATATCCGCCCCTGGCAACAGAATCAAACAAAGCAGGAGAAGGCAGTGGAATAATATCACGAGTTTTAATGCTAAAAACTAGGTTATAAGGAATAGGAATGTCAAGAGATCTATCATCAGTAAAATGGTGGTGGTCCATGGCAGCATGGTCTAGGTAAACCTTAGTCAGAGGATAATCATATATGGCGTATCTCAACCTCGAAGTGAGCCGCCAAACGAGTAGCATAAATCCCACCATGAATTTTACCCTTGGATTTATTAAGGTGGAGGCGATGAGCCACAATAGCTCCCAAGCTATATGTGTTGTCACCTTCTAATGCACGACGCAAAACAGCAAGGTCTGGTGAGCTGAGCGCACCCACCTTCTCCCTAGCAAGCAAGCATTTTGCAATGAAAATAGCAAAGTAATGAACCGCAGGAAAATGCAAGCCAGCGGCAGTGATAACTGACACCCCTCTCTCATCTCCCACTGTCAAAGTGCGATAAAAGGTCTCAAACTCTGCCGGCCTAGGCTCGGCTAAGCTCCCATCAGAAGGGATCATGCATATGTTACAAAATTCAGTAAGTGGTATATAATGGTTTTCAGCATATAAATCAAAACTCACTTCAGGAGGATTATTCCTAGGCAGGAAAGTAAAACTTTGAACAAAGATGTTTGTGAGGATTTGGTGCTGTTCACACTCATCTGTGATGAAGTCAGTGAGGCCAACATTAGCAGCATATTGTGTGAACTCCTGAAGGATTCCAGTCTCTTCCAGGAATGGGGTGTGCGGCCATTCACACGGTCATACTTCTGCCAACCTCCAAGGATGAAGATCACTATCAGATGACTGCCCAATAACACCCTTGGAGTTCTTCTTAGAGCCAAACTTCCTAAAGATATTCATGGTTTTCCTATGAACAAAATTCTGAAATTTATTAGCCCACAAAATTTTCTCAACAAAACTTCACAAAAATGATATCAACTACTCATAGGGATACATAGAGGCCATAGCAAGCATTCAAACTACTTAGAACACTAAGAATTCAACATGCAAGCTCATCTACAACAGCACCAAGAGTAGCTAATTATTCAAAATATAAACCACTAAAACAAAAACTAATTGGACAAACGGTGGAGTCACATACCAAGCAACAATCCCTCAAAACAGTTTCGGAAATGGAGCTTCGAGCAAAGAAATGGAAATCCGCAGGTTTGAGAGCAAGAACACGGGAGAGAGAGTAATGGATTTTTTTTCTGGAGGTAGGTGATGATGTGGTATAAATAGATAAGTGAGGGGTCCTACGTGGGGACCACAACCCACCAGGGCGCGCCTGGGGGTCCTGGCGCGCCCAGGTGGGTTGTGCCCACCTCGTGCACCTCCTCTGATGTTATTTGCACCAAAAATTCAAAAATATTCAGAAAAAATCGTATCAAATTTTCAGGGCATTCTGAGAACTTTTATTTTTGGGTCATTTTTTATTGCACGGGAAAATCACAAAACAAGCAAAACATGCAATTTATTTTATTTAACTAATAAAAACAGAGAATAAAAAGTAGGGACAGAAGGTAATGCTTACTAAATTCATCAACTTCATACCGCTCAAAAATGATCCATTAATAAGGTTGATCAAGTCTTATTAACAACCACTTTCGATTAGCATGAAACCGAAGAACTTTCATAGTTACCAGAATGGGGATATGCATGTCCCAAATAATAAGCATTTCATATTTCTTTTTGACAGTAGGTAGAGGTATTTGAAAACTTCCAATAGTGATTGTCGGAGATTTTTCAATAACATTAGTACCATTCACTTGGAATTGTTTCTTCGGAAAGAGCACTGTATGCTCATTACCATTGATATGAAAAGTGACCTTGCTTTTATTGCAATCAATAACAGCCCCTATAGTATTCAATAAGGGTCTACCAAGGATAATCGACATGTTGTCGTCCTCGGGCATCTCAAGTATAAGAAAGTCAGTTAAAATAGTAACATTAGCAACAACAACGGGCACATCCTCACAGATACCGATCGGTATGGCAGTTGATTTGTTAGCCATTTGCAAAGATATTTCAGTAGGTGTGAGTTATTCAAATCAAGTATTTTATATAAAGAGAAAGGCATAACACTAACACCATCTCCTAAATCACACAAAGCAGTTTTCACATAATTCTTTTTGATAGAGCAAGGTATAGTTTTCCGGTTCTCCAAGTTTTTTAGGTACTCCATCTTTAAAAGTATAATTAGCAAGCATAATGGAGATTTCAGCTTCCAGTATTTTTCTCTTATTTGTGATGATGTCTTTCATATACTTTGCATAAGGAGGCATTTTCAAGATATCAGTCAAGCGAGTACGCAAAATACTGGCCTCAACATTTTAGCAAAGCGTTCAAATTCTTCATCGTCATTCTTTTTATTTGACTTAGGTGGAAAAGGCATAGGTTTTTGAACCCACGGTTCTCTTTCTTTACCTTGTTTTCTAGCAATGAAGTCTCTTTTATCATACCTTTTATTCTTAGGTTGTGGGTTATCAAGATCAACAGGTGGTTCTATCTCAACATCATTGTCTGGTTCTTTATTATTTGGTTGAGTGTCTTCATGAACATCAACATTATCTTTTTCATTATCACTAGGTGAGTGTTCATTACCAGACTGAATTTTAGCATCAGAGGTAGAAACTTCATTATCATTGTTAGGTGGTTTTTCTATTTCAGGTTCACTAGGAGCATGCAAAGTCCTATCATTTTTCCTTTTCTTTTCCTTTTTAGAAGAACTAGGTGCACTAATGTTAGCTCTTTGTGAATCTTGTTCAATTCTTTTTGGGTGTCCCTCAGGATAAAGTGGTTCCTGAGTCATTTTACCTCTTCTAGTTGCAACTCTAACAACAAAGTCATGCATATTATTATTCATTTCATCAAGAAATTCTATTTGAGATTTAGCAACTTGTTCTAACTGAGTTTGAACCATAGAAGCATGTTTTCCAACACCTCTAACATCATTTGATATTCTAAATAATAAGTCACTCAAGCAAGCAATCATACCAGAATTGTATTTCAATTGTTTCATAACATTTGCATTGAAGTGATCTTGTTTTCAATAATTTTCAAACTCATAAAGGCATTGGCTAGGATGCATATTGTGAGGATTATCATTATCATTGAATTTCATAAGAGAATTTACCTCTACCACCTTAGGCGGTGGTGGTGTGTTAAGCCCATGTATTTCTTCAATAGGAGGTAAATTTTTAACATCCTCAGCTTTAATACCTTTTTCCTTGAATATAATGTAGCTCTAGTTCATCAATATAATGTAGGCATGTATTCCGTAAATAGTCATACGTGCTTATGGAAAGAACTTGCATGACATCTTTTGTCCTACCCTCCCGTGGCAGCATGGTCCATATTGGAAATTAAGTGATATTAAGGCCTCCTTTTAATAGAGATACAGAAAAAAGTATTAACACACGATGAATACATGAACTCCTCAAACTACGGTCATCACCGGGAGTGGTCCCGGCTATTGTCACTCCGGGGTTGCCGGATCATAACACGTAGTAGGTGACTATAACTTGCAAGATCAGATCTAGAACATGAATACAATGGTGATAACATAAACGGTTCAGATCTGAAATCATGGCACCCGGGCCCAAAGTGACAAGCATTAAGCATGGCAAAGTCATAGCAACATCAATCTTAGAACATAGTGGATACTAGGGATCAAGCCCTGACAAAACTAACTCGATTACATTATGAATCTCATCCAACTCCTGACCGACCAGCGAGCCTACGAAGGAATTACTCACTCCCGGTGGGGAGCATCTTGGAATTGGCGATGGAGAAGGGTTGGTGATGACGAAGAATGAAGATCCCCTTCTTCGGAGCCCCAAATGGACTCCAGATATGGCCTCCCGATGGAGAACGGGAGGTGACGGCGGCTCCGTCTCGTGGATCGTGATAATTCTTTCTCCTCGATTTTTTCTGGAAAAATTGGATTTTATAGCGTCGGTTTCAGGGTCTGCGGGGCCCCCAGGTGGGGGGGGGCCTGCTGGTTGTGCCCACCCAGGTGCCCCCCTTCGGTAGGTCTTGGCTCAAGAAATTATCTTTTATTGTATGAAAATTTCTCGCAAAGTTTCGTTCCATTCCGAGAACTTTTATTTCTACACAAAAACAACACCATGGTAGTTCTGCTGAAAACAACATCAGTCCGGGGTTAGTTTCATTCAAATCATGCAAATTAGAGTCCAAAACAAGAGGAAAAGCGTTAGGAAAAGTAGATATGTTGGAGATGTATCGGTCCCAGCAGTCAGGGGGAAACATTTTTTCACAAAATATGGTGGCCTGTCCGGTGGGTCCCTGCTGTCAGGTGGAGGAATCATTATTTTCCGCGTAATAAGGAGGCACTTCCTTGCTGCGGCCGTGGACCCAGCTGCCAGCCTCTCCACATATAGTACTCTTCTGATGGAAGTCGTTCCTTGACCACATTGACCACACCGCGCCGAGAGCACCAAGGCGGTGGACGTTGGTGAGGCCTACGAAGTGGACGACGCGGAGCCGGGCAAGACACGTCAGTGGATGCCTATGCGGAGTGGAGTATGAGGGTTCACTAGTTCGGCTATGGTGTGAGGCTGCCGTCATCGCAGGGCCTGGCCAGCGGTGAGAGTAGTAGGGGGCGGTGAGGCCTCCGCGACAGCACAACCGGCCATGGGAGGCAGGAGCAGGCGGCACGACCGGCGCTGGTTTGGGCGGCTGGAGCAAGAAGACTAGAGGTTGAAGAAGGACTACGGCCATTAGATGGACATCCTACGGTCACTGGAGCTCGATTTGTTCATATTGACTAAGTTGACAAAGCCCTCCGTCCCCGTCAACTTAGTAGGCCCACAAGTCAGCCTCCCACTATGGTGGGTCCTAGCTAGCAGGGGAAGTATTCATTTTTTGTGCGTAATAAGGAGGCACTTCCTTGCGTGCGAAGATATAGCTGGTGGGTCCGAGATGACAGTGGGGGGAATGTTTTTTCCATGAAATACAGAGGCCCTTCTGATGGGTCCCAGTTGTTAGGTGGAGGAATCATTATTTTGAGCGTAATAAGGAGGCATGTCCTTGCGTGCGGCCATGGACCCAGCTGTCAGCCTCTCCACATACAGTCCACTTCCGATGGATGTCGTTTGTTCACCATGTTGACCACACCGCGTCGAGAGCACCAGGGCGGTGGAAGATGGCAAGGCCTAGGAAGGGAACGACATGGAGCCAGGGAAGACTTGGCAGTTGTTTCCCATGCAGAGGGGAGTACTAGGGTTTACTAGTTCATCTGCCATCACCGGAGAATAACAACAGGTGTGGGTGAGTAGAGGGATGGCTAGGCCAACGATGGGAGTACGGTGGGGCGGTGAGGCCTGCGCGGTAGCACAGCCGGCCACGGGAGGAGGGAGCAGGCAGTCCCTCCGGCGCTTGTTTGAGCTGCTGGAGCAGGAAGAGCAGAGATTGAAGAAGCACGACGGCCGTTGGATGGACATCCAACAGTCACTGCTCTCGTGTGTTGACTAAGTTGACACGGCGTTGCGTGTGCGTCAACCTTTTTTTAGGAAAGCGTATGCATCAATCTAGTAGGCGCACAAGTCACCCTCAAATGTGTGGAAAACAGCATACAACCCATCTGCCATTATTTCTAATAATTTACAGCTCATTCGCTAATTCTTAAGGATTTTTTTGGAGCCCATCTTCTTTTTGTATGCATTACAGCCCATATTGTTGCCACGGTTAAAAATTATATGAAATTTTGCATATTTCGGTGCGGTCAACTATTTTTAATCCTGACATTTCGAGTCACATTCAAACTAATTTGAAAACTAAATTCATATCAATATAAAATCCAAATAATTGTCCACACATAAAAATCAATGGAATTTAAAATCTCAAAATGAAAAAAAAGAAATTTGAAACTAATTGCCGGTTTGATTTGTTTTAAAAATGTATAGCTCATTTCTCATTACTGATAGCCCATTTTCTCGTCTTGAAAGATTTGTAGCCCAGCAGGGCTGACAAAGCAAGTAGGCCTGGGTTGGGTATTCTACAAAAGAAAAAAAACTGGGCTAGCCATTTTCAGAAAGAAAAACAACTACTTGGCTGGTCTTGTGGTAAACATAAAGAAAAAGGCTGGCTAGACAAGCCAGAGTGCCCCGCATATCCCAGTTGACACCCTGCTTCCATCTCCAAAACAAAGATAAATGGGCAAGCTACTTCCCTAAAAAACTGGGCAAGCTACTGGGTCCCTCGTGTCAGCCACTCGTTGTGCAATTCTCTTGCTTATTGACTACGTTGACAATGGCATGGGACCCAGATGTTAGAAATCCATTAGGAGGAACCATTTTTATGGCTTGAAATAAGGAGGCACTTGCTTGCGTACTGCCATGACCCTGGTGGGTCCCTGCTATCATCCTCTCCACGTATAATCATCTCTTGATTGTGTACGCGTCAACCTAGCAGGCCCAGAAGTTAGCCTCTAAACCCGTGGCGGACAAATACAACCCATTTCAAAAATAACAATCCATTCCATACGTTCACACGGAAACTTCAACATACAGAGCAAAGTAACAGGTCTGACCAGATATAGAGTACTGAATTTCCACGTTGACAACCATCATAGCCAAGTTAACTATCTACTCCCGCTAATACTCTAGTGTACATGTACTGACTTACTCCTAGCTAACTAGACGATGTCGGCCGCCATCTGCAATACACGCTAAATGCCAGCACCGACGTCCTCCTCCCCTCGGACTTACCGGAGGTGCGATAGGGCTCGCGCGCGTTGGCCCTTTTCATGTCGGCGTGGTCCACCGAAGCTTCGGCTTCTAAACAGGAAACCCACTTGAAGAGTTGGTAGTAAAATTCGGCATCACACACGCGTGTGTGCCCGACAGCCTCTAAGGCTATTTGCCGGGTGTCGGCCTCCACGTAGTCGGCCCAGTCGCGGGCGCTCTGCTCACGACTCAAAGTGGCGGTGCGCTGCTACTCCATGCCCCGCTGGCGACGCAAATCGGCGATACGCTGCTCCTCCACTAGGAATTCGCGCTCCAACAAGTCCTCAACCTCCGCATTGCCATCTAAAGACCGATAGAATGCCTCCTCCCTCCGTCTTCCTTCCGGTGAATAACCGAACACTAGCTCCGGCGGTGAGAACCTCTGGCATCGCCTATTGCGGACGGTCGGGGGCATGATGGATGTGGCGAGAGCGAGGGCAAGTGGCGAGCGACGTTGGGCCGTTGGGGGGGTGTGAGGGGAGCCGATAGGGCAAGTTGGGTGACGGTGCTACCAGAGAACGCCGGGAACCAGTAATTATAGGCAGAAGGTAGGTGAAGCAGCATGTCGTAGGAAATGCAATGGTCATCAGAATTCAATGCATAAGCAGGCATGGCTTAGCGCGCAAGCTTACCGTGGAAAACTAGAAAAATTGATGTGCCATCCTGTCCCGTTCGTGCTGGGTCGCACATCGGCATGACGGTCAAACAAGTGCAGTCGAATTATCCAGATGAGGTACTCCCTCCTTGTAAAAAATAATTCCACCACACATCATCTACCTTGGTTGGTGAGATTTTTGAATTGAGCCCTGCAAACCAGAAAGGAGGTAGTACGTGCGTGATCTGCTATTTACTCGTGTAGGATCGAGTAGGTCGGATAGTGTACGCGTAGGATCGCATTAGCTGATGAACGTTCGCTGGGAGATAAGGCATTTGCGAACGTTTTTGCTGGCAGTTTCTTCAGATTCGCATGGCATTTTCTTCAAAACAGCTTGTCAGTTTCTTTAGAAATAGGCATTTTTGTTCAGAAAACTACCACCTTTGGATCTTGCGTCGCAACTAAAACTACCAGGAGTGTATTAGTAGGCTAGCTAGTGATCGATCAGGATCATGCTAGTAACTTGTAAACACAAATAACATAGAAATCATGATCATGTTGTGCATAGTAGTAAGAGCCGATCCGTTCAAAATGTTCACACGAGAATCACATGCCTGACATTGTAATATTTTCATATTAGTAGCCCATTAGTAGACCAAATTCACAACCAACTAGTAACATGTTAATGCATCTCAATGATTCATAGATCATATACAAATATGTAGCTCCAAAAGCAAAGATCTAGAAAAACATCTGTTCTTCCTACTAACATGGACGCTTCTCTGGGTCAACATTCAGTACAGAGTGAAAGACAAATTTGTTTGTGAAGTCTACAATTCCTCTTGCAAACGCAAGTGGTTTCACCAACAGCTGGAACCATGAGAATGAACCACACATGACGGAGGAACATCCACTGCAATATGATTTGGTCTTCTCTCGATCCCACGGCGAGACTATTTTCGAAATACAAGCTTTAACTTAGAATGATGCCCATTGTATAATCAGACCAAAGCAATGAAGCACCTAGTGTTGGCCAATAAATAGTACAGTACTACTTTTGTGCAGTCCATGAAGTGACTATCCAGTCTTTTGTGTCTATTTTCAAATGGCACTGCATGCAGTGACTATACTATTCTTTTGTGCAGTTCCACCAAAATTACGGTCACTTTGTTTGTTCAGGCAGACATCTGTCTGCACAAATATCAACCAGCTAGTAAACATATACCCCACCTTGTATTTTCGGTTTAAACATGCCTCTTCCACTTAGCATCTATCATGTTTTGCATGGGACAATTTGATACTCTCATGTTTGGCTCTGGACAATTTCGTACTGAATTGATTTGCTAGTTCAGAGCAGAAATATAGCGCACATTCTTCATCAGACCAAGGATATCCATGTTCGTAGTGATGGAAGAGGTGAAATCGATACAACCGAAATTGAGCATCCAATCATTGAATCATGTCCTGCACCTCCAATGTACGTCCACCCTGCCAATAAATTCACATGCAAACCACTAATATTACTATCTAATGATAGTACAAAAAGAGTAGCAAGATAGTAGCAAACCATGTACCTTCGTAGTGAACAGCTCATAGTGCCACCAATTGGATATAAAGGTTTGGAAGAAAACATGCTCCTAATGTTGAACCATTTGGAATTTTTGTGCAGTTCCACTAAAATCGAGCATCCCTATTTGCATAGATATTGAAAGTGTGATTATTATAAAAGTGGCAATAGGTGAAGCATAAACTAATATAAGAATTACAATTTCTTAATGGGAAAAGGTAGCAAGACTATTTCTAACCACCTGTTTGAAGGAATAAATAAGGCAACAATGGCTGATGTCAGGAAGGCATATATAGTTTTTTCTGAAAAAGTGAACCATTCCTGACCTTTCCTCTTCTTTTAAGCATATTTTGTGTAGTTCAACTACCATAAAATGCCATCACCGCCTTGACAATTTAGTGACACGGTACAAAAAGAAATGACTTAACATCACATCATGATGTCAGGTATGTAATCGACATGTATGTAATCTATAAGCATTAACAGTGCAAAAATCTAAAGGTAGTAACAAGTTTCATCGTTGGTATACTGGCTGCGCAACAACATTAGAATGCCTTAGCTGAAAAATCTTTAATACATCCACAATCAACAGCTAACCCTGAAATAATCCAGTGATATTAAATGGCATTGCTTAAGTTTATCGATGGCATTAGACTGAGTATGGCATTAGTTAAATGTGGCATCACTTTAGTAGTAGCATTGCTTGACTTTACTGCTGGCGTTATAATAACAACAAAAAAGTGGCAATAAGAGCATGGGATGCCCATTCAGACAGTGGGCGCACCAGTACGATGTACCTCCACGGATGCATAGAGTGGTGCCCAGAGCAACAAATATCCAGGAAGCATATGTGGATTACGTCCCATTTTTTCTCTTTAGCCACCTTTTTCCTATGTGAGGACAACAAACCGATCGACCTGGTCATTCTCTATTGCGTTGTCATGCCTTTCTACCCCTTTTCACCCTTTTTCAACCAAGAGACACGAGACTCATTCCTTAGCTACTGATTTCCCCCTTTTCAACCTATATGCGGGTTCGATGCCTAGTCGCTTGGACAGTACTTTCTCCCTTCCTTTCCTTATTCAACCCAAACATGGATTAGTCTGCATGAAGTAGGGTTTCCTTTAATAGAGCAAATTAAGGTTTTCGTCTGCATGACCAGCAGACCAGAGGATAGCAAATTGGGAAGATGGTGGAGTGGAAAAAGATCCACATGCAGCGACGTGGCAGATGGGGCAATAGAACAAGGGTATGGTTCGAAAAGAGGTAGCAAACCTGAGGGTCAGCAGGAAGTGGCTTCACTCATGGTCGTCGTCCTCCACACACACTACGGTAGCGGGCTTGGAGATGGAGGCCATCCCGCGCAGGCGCTAGGTCTGAGAGGACGACCTTGTCGTCAGTGCGTGACCTCGCTCGCCGACGACGAGTGCGTCAACGCTGCACATCCTTTTCTTCCCCGGCGGATCTAAGACCATCGGTGAGGAGGGAGATAGAGGCCATCTTTTTTAGATCTGGAGAGAGGGTGATAATGTGAGAAGCAAGTGGGCAGCCCTTAGCAAGAAAGCGCTGAAGCTCTAGCCTATATATCTTTTTTGATACTAGTACTAGAGGTGGAGTAGTGGTAGAGTAGTTTATATTTTCTCTGCATACACTACCAGTTAGTCATGCTTCAAAACTGAAGGGAACACCATTAAAAAAATAAAGGTCGATAACTAATGCGGCACCTCGGGCCAACGCGACCAGATCGCATTTTGCACGAGAAATTACACACCATGTTTCGTTGACATGTGGTCCCGTTCCAACATGTCAGTGAGAAGACAGCGAGTCCTTTTGTAAAATTTCCGAACAGACGTCTATGTAGGCCAGGGCGCCTCTTCGTGTACCGTGGCAACCGTCCACCACCTCTCTGTCTTTCCCTCTCGATTTGGAACTGTTGTCGCACGCTCTTCCTCCCTCCTGCATTTGCTTTCACCCTTCCTTCTGCCATTGTTCGATCATCTTCTCCATGGAGGGAATAGGCCGGAAACGACCCCGTTATTCTTGCCCCGATCTGAAAGATGACATGGTGGAGGAACTCATTGATCGGTGCGACGTCATCACCCCAAGGGTCCAGGAGCGGTTTGATCCCCCCTATCTTCTTCGCCGTGACCCTGATCACTGGCGCGCGGACGACGGAGGCCTCGTCTTGTGCAAGTTGATGCAGCTTGATAATGATACATGTGATTTTAAGATGCTATCGCTTGAGGATAAGGCTTGGGCAGGCGTAAATGGAGATTGGGTTGTTTATATTGGGTACAACTGCGAGTGGGAACTTGTGAATGTGTACACTCGTCACCGGGTTCCACTTCCAAAAATGTTAGACTGCCCAGAGGTTGAGCACACATGTATTCTACGTACGTTCAACTACGATCATGGTGACTGTCGTCTACAGAAGATAGCAATTTGTCTAGTTCCCGACCGCTCTTGGGGTTATAGGAATGCTTGTGTTGTCGCTATCTTCGACAAGCTTGTTGCCATCCTTCATATATCGACTCGATGGATATTGCTTAAAAATCATTTTCTATACACGGATGTGTACTGTGATTCAATTCAATATGAGGGTCTTGTGTTTGCTGCCACCACTCATGGCACTGTTTTTGCATGGAATCCTGGTGCTTCCGGTACGTTTGTATTCCACCGTAATTATAATTGTTTCATCCACATGCATGCGGGTTAGCTAGTTTCCCTTTACTAATTAACCTTCTTGTGGTTCCAAGGTCCTGTGAACATTCCACCACCCATACTTCAAAAATTTTATAACCAAGGGGGAGATGTCAATGATGATGATCACGAGCATGAGGACCCATATACTCAGTGGCGCTTGGCAACTTATTCCAATGGATCACCTCTTCTTGTCTATATACAGGGCACTCTGATGTTACTAAGGAAGCAGGTGTTGAATCGCATGGTCGCACTCTTCAGACCTATTCCAACATTAGTTGCAGGGTATTCGGGATGGATACTAATGTGCTAGCGCCAACACCTTCTCCCTTGTTCAGTATTGATAATCTTGGAGGAAACTCACTCTTCCTTGGATAAAACTATCCAATGATGGTGACAGGCGATCCAGCTGCTGTTGACACAACATTACTACCATTTATGAGAAGCAACTGTATCTATACCTCGGACATTGCTATGGTTCCCTACCATGGCTATCACAATATGGGGCATGAAATAGGCCACTTCAGCCTGGATGATCAGTCATGCGTTGGTCTCAAGATTGACAATAGCTGGCCCTTCCCAGAGAATATCTTTTGGTTCAAAGCAAGCGTTTCCAACACCTAGGATTGGTTGAGTTGAAGTTCATTTCATTGCTTGTTATTTGTTGTGTGATGAAAACTTTAGTATTTATAATGTATCCTCGTTGTGGTTGTGGGTTGATGACCTGTTGTGTGTAATGCTAAATGATATGCCTGTGATAAACTTACTAAATTTATAAATGGCTTTCGAGTCGCTTCTCTGATGGGTGCTGCGATGAGGAAAAAAATATTTTCCGAATACATAATTGTACGTGCATTGCAATGATACGTCTCCAACGTATCTATAATTTATGAAGTATTCATGCTGTTTTATTATCATTCTTGGATGTTTCACAATCATTTTATAGCAACTTTATATCATTTTTTGGGACTAACCTATTGACCCAGTGCCCAGTGCCAGTTGCTATTTTGCTTGTTTTTTACATTGCAGAAAAATCAATATCGAACGGAGTCCAAACATTGCGAACTTTTTGGAGAATTTTTATGGACCAGAACACCCAGGATGGGCTAGAGCAGCAGCTCGTGGGTGCCCCGAGGGGGGAACAACCCACCAGGGCGCGCCTGGGGGCCCAGGCGTGCCCAGGTGGGTTGTGCCCATCTCGGTGGCCTCCCGCTCCCCCTCTTTACCCTATAAATTCCCAAATATTCCGAAAACCCTCAGGGTTAACCTAGATCAGAAGTTCCGCCACCGCAAGGCTCTGTAGCCACCGGAAACCAATCTAGACCCCGTTCCGGCACCCTGCCGGAGGGGGGAATCATCTCCGGTGGCCATCTTCATCATCCCATTGGCCACCACAATGAGGAGGGAGTAGTCCACCCTCGGGGCTGAGGGTTTGTACCAGTAGCTATGTGTTTAATCTCTCTCTCTCTCTCTCTCGTGTTCTTGAGATGTCACGATCTTGATGTATCGCGGGCTTTGCTAATATAGCCGGATCATATGGTGTTTTCCCCTCTCTATCTTGTTGTGATGAATTGAGTTTTTTCCCTTTGAGATTTCGTTGTTATCGGATTGAATACTTTTATGGATTTGAGAACACTTGATATATGTCTTACAATTGAATACTCATGGTGACAATGGAGTATCGTATTGATTCACTTGATATATGTTTTGGCACTCAACTCGCGGATTCCTGAGGTGACATTGGGGTAATCTATGCATAGGGGTTGATGCACAGTCTTGTCTTTGTTTCTCCAGTAGAAATCTTGGGGCACTCTTTGAAGTTCTTTGTGTTGGATTGAATATTATGAATCTGAATTTGCTTTGGTGGTATTTTAGTACGAACTCTTGGTTAGATCGATCGGAAATAATAGCTTCGTGTTATTTTAGTACGAACTCTAGGATAGATTGATCGGAAAGAATAACTTTGAGGTGGTTTCGTACCCGACAAACAATTCTGTCTTATGTTCTCCGCTAGATAGGAACTTTGGAGTGATTCTTCGTTGCACGTTGAGGGATGGTTATATGATCCAATTATATTAGCACTGTTGAGAGATTGCACTAGCGAAAGTACGGACCCTAGGCCTCATTTTCAAGCACTGCAATACCATTTTTGTGCCCGTTTACTATTTTCTACCTTGACATTTTTATTTACTTAGATTATAAAAATATATTTCTACCATCCATATTACACTTTTATCACTATCTCTTCGCCGAATTAGTGCACCGATACAATTTGCCATTGTATTAGGTGTGCTGGGGACACAAGAGATTTCTTGTATATGGTTACAGGGTTGTTTGAGAGAGACCATCTTCATCCTGTGCCTCTCACAGATTGATAAACCATAGGTCATCCACTTGAGGGAATATTGCTATTGTCCTACAAAACTCTGCGCTTGGAGGCCTAACACGAGTCTACAAGAATAAAGTTGCATAGTAGACATCAAGCTCTTTTCTGGCGCCGTTGCCGGGGAGGTGAGTGCTTGAATGTATATCTTTATATCTTGCAATCGAATCTTTTTAGTTTCTTGTTTATCAGTAGTTTGGTTTATAAAAGAAAACTAGAAAAAATGGAATTGAGGTTGCATCATATTATTCATCTTTATAATGTCTTCCATGAAAATGATGGAAAGGAAAATTTTGCTCAATTGTTAGAGGAAGAATTCAACAAAATGTTTGGCATAAATGATGAGCATGATTGTAATGTTATTAGTGTGAATTATTTGAATATCCATGATGCTAATGATATGCAAAGCCATAAGCTTGGGGATGCTATGTTTGATGAAGATGATATTTTAGTCCCCCAAGATTTGATGTGCAAATTTGTTATAATGATTGCATGCCTCCTATTTATGATTATTATAATGATAAAAGTGGATTTGGAGAGGTCATGACTTTATTTAGTGATGAATCCATTATTTTGGAAGAGGTTTCAATTGAATATGAAAACAAAGTTGCTATCTATGATGATTATGGTGATGATATGTATGCTATATTGAATAATGATAACCATGAAACTTTTCATCACGGTTTTAGTTTTCAATCTCATGATAGTTATTTTGTTGAGTTTCCTCCCACCACTATTGTGGATGAGAAGAAATTTTCTTATGTGGACAGTAATAATTTTTTTATGCATGTGCATCATGAAAAGAATGCTTTATGTGATAGTTATATTGTGGAATTCATTCATGATTCTACTGAAAATTATAATGAGAGAGGATCATATGCTTTTACATATTGCAATAATATCAAGTTTCCTCTCTTTGTGTTGAAAATCTTGAAGTCGCACTTGCTTTGCCTCCCTATGCTAGTTGATTCTTGCACCCATGGATTATTTGCTCACAAAATCCCTATGCACAGGAAGTGGGTTAGGATTAAATGTGCTTGCCATGTGTTTCATGATGCTCTTGTTATGTTTCAATTCTTATCTTTTATGTGAGCATCATTGAAATCATCATGCCTAGCTAAAAGGCATTAAAGAAAATTGCTTGTTGGGAGAAAACCTAACACTTTTACCTACTGTTTTTGTGTGTTCACATGATTAGGCTACTGTAGTAATCATGTTTTATTGATTTTGTTTCAATAAAGTGCCAAGTAAGACCTTTGGGATGGCTTACGGTGATAGTTGATTTGATCTTGCTGAAAAAAAGAAAATTTTGCCCTCAGGCAGACAATTCTAATTTTTAACAGAAGCGTGATAAAATGATGATTCATTTTGCAGTAGATTAATAGAAAAATTACCTAGGTTTTCCTACTTTTTCAGAATTTGTGGAGTAGTATAAGTATGGTTGGAGTACAGATTACTACAGACTATTCTGTTTTTGACAGATTCTGTGTTCAATGCATGATGACCCACATAGGGGATCACAACAATTTTCGAGGGTAGAGTATTCAACCCAAATTTATTGATTCAACACAAGGGGAGCCAAAGAATATTCTCAAGTATTAGCAGCTGAGTTGTCAATTCAACCACACCTGGAAACTTAATATATGCAGCAAAGTATTTAGTAGCAAAGTAATATGATAGTAGTGGCAACGGTAGCAAAAGATAATAGTAGCAAAAGTAATGGTTTTGGTATTTTGTAATGATGATAGCAATAGCAACGGAAAAGTAAATAAGCGAAGAACAATATATGGAAAGCTCGTAGGCAATGGATCGGTGATGGAGAATTATGCCGGATGCGGTTCATCATGTAACAATCATAACCTAGGGTGACACAGAACTAGCTCCAATTCATCAATGTAATGTAGGCATGTATTCGGAATATAGTCATACGTGCTTATGGATAAGAACTTGCATGCCATCTTTTGTCCTACCCTCCCGTGGCAGCGGGGTCCTAATGGAAACTAAGGGATATTAAGGCCTCCTTTTAATAGAGTACCGGAACAAAGCATTAGCACATAGTGAATACATGAACTCCTCAAACTATGGTCATCGCCGGTAAGTATCCCGATTATTGTCACTTCGGGGTTAACGGATCATAACACATAATAGGTGACTATAGACATGCAAGATAGGATCAAGAACTCTCATATATTGATGAAAACATAATAGGTTCAGATCTGAAATCATGGCACTCGGGCCCTGGTGACAAGCATTAAGCATAGCAAAGTTATAGCAACATCAATCTCAGAACATAATGGATACTAGGGATCAAACCCTAACAAAACTAACTCGATTACATGATAGATCTCATCCAAACCATCACCGTCCAACAAGCCTATTGTCGGTGTCAAAACCGGCGGATCTCGGGTAGGGGGTCCCGAACTGTGCGTCTAGGCCGGATGGTAACAGGAGACAAGGGACACGAAGTTTTACCCAGGTTCGGGCCCTCTCGATGGAGGTAAAACCCTACGTCCTACTTGATTAATATTGATGATATGGGTAGTACAAGAGTAGATCTACCACGAGATCGAGGAGGCTAAACCCTAGAAGCTAGCCTATGGTATGATTGTTGTTGTGTATGTTGTCCTACGGACTAAAACCCTCCGGTTTATATAGACACCGGATAGGGTTAGGGTTACATAGAGTCGGTTACAATGGTAGGAGATCTACATATCCGCATCTCCAAGCTTGCCTTCCATGCCAAGGAAAGTCCCTTCCGGACACGGGACGGAGTCTTCAATCTTGTATCTTCATAGTCCAGGAGTCCGGCTGAAGGTATAGTCCGGCCATCCGGACACCCCCTAATCCAGGACTCCCTCAGTAGCCCCTAAACCAGGCTTCAATGACGACGATTCCGGCGCGCAGATTGTCTTCGGCATTGCAAGGCGGTTCCTCCTCCAAGTACTTCATAGAAGATTTTGAACACAAAGATAGTGTCCGGCTATGCAAAATAAGTTTCCACATATTGCCATAGAGAGAATAATATTTACACAAATCTAATCTGCTGATGTATTCCGTAGTGCGACACACCACGACCAAGCCTTTATCCGAGTCGTTTCATTATCCCACCTCAGCGCGTCATGCGAGGCGGTTTCCTTGGCACGTCTTGTTAAAGCAGAGATCGTGTCCCCTTATTCCGGGATTCTCATCAATACGGGCGTGGGTAACCCAACCGCGCCATTGATTACGGCGCTTGGGAGATAAGCGAGTTTTACCAGGCTGGTGGGGACACGTAGTTGCGTCCACCTATATAAGGGGATAAGGATCCACCTTTTCACCTACGCCTTCTTCCTCCCTTGCTTATCCATTCTCGCGCACTCGAGCTCCAGCGCCCAAGTCCGCACTCCCCACCTCAACCTTCTCCAGCCATGTCCGGAGCGGGAGGCAAGTGGATGGTCTCCTCCATCACGGAGGGGCACATCAAAAGACTAAGGAAGGCCGGATACTTGTCTAACGACATTGCGCACTGGCTTCCCGAAAAGGGGCAGCTCATCCCCACCCCTAGGCCCCATGAGAGGGTAGTGTTCCTCCCCCATTTCCTCCGCGGACTAGGTTTCCCTCTCCACCCATTTGTCCGGGGGCTCATGTTCTACTACGGCCTGGATTTCCACGATCTGGCCCCGAATTTTGTCCTCAACATCTCAGCGTTTATCGTCGTGTGCGAGGCTTTCCTCCGCATCCACCCCCATTTCGGCCTATGGCTCAAGACTTTCAACGTCAAGCCGAAGGTGGTGCGCGGCAACCAGGCGGAGTGCGGAGGCGCCATGGTGGCCAAGATGGCCAACGTCCTATGGCTTGAGGGCTCCTTTGTGGAGACCCTGAAAGGGTGGCAATCGGGGTGGTTTTACATCACCGAGCCGCGCGACCCCAAATGGGTCGCAGCCCCCGAGTTTCGGTCCGGACCCCCTACGCGGCTCACCTCCTGGAAGGAGACCGGCCTGTCGTGGGGTAAAAAAGGAGAGCTGACCGGACTCCAAACATGCGTCCAAACCCTGGTGGACAAGAAGCTCAAACTTGTGAACGTAGTCCAGGTTATGCTCATCCGCCGGATCCTCCCGTGTCAACAACGGGCTTTCAACCTGTGGGAGTTCGACCCGGCGCGGCACCAAACTCTGAGCAGGCTCTTCGACACGACGTACGAAGATGCCTGGAAGGTGCTTTTCAAGGGCGCCGAGGCCCCTGCATCCGCTACCGAGGATCGCGGATTCAGTACACAACGTCACGGTCATGCGGTAAGCTGTTTTTTCCTTTTACAGTGTATCGGTTTTTCATAGTTTGACTCTATGCGGGATCTAAACTCCCTTACCTTTGACAGGATTGGCAGGAGACGTCCGGACAGATCAACTGTCCGGCTCCTTTGCCCGAAGGCCCAGCGGACGCTCACTTGGCAAAGCTGCTGGTTCCGGCACCCCATGTGGTGCCGAAGAAGAGGGCTAAGAAGAAGGCCACGCGGACTCGAAAGAGTGCCCGGCGCCTGGAGGTGTCGGATTCACCATCCGACGAATCCAAGACGCACTCCTCCCATGAAGACGAGGAAGAGGAAGAAGAGACCCCTCCCCCTCCAGCGGGGGAAGGGAAGAAAAGGAAGGCCGCCCCAACTGGGGAGGCCGAAGGGTCCAAGAAGGGGAAAACCCTTCCTCCGGACTACTCCACCAACGCCGACGACGGCCGAGAGGAGTGGGCGCCCAGGGACAAGCCCCTGGCCAAATCGTAAGTATCCGGATACCAGAGTAATTCATAGTATTCGTTTATTGCACAGCTTTCCCTTATGTCGAATATGTTTATGCAGCCCCCCCAAAGACCGGCTCGACGCGTCGTCGAGCGGCTCACTGGACTCGTCGGAGGTGAACTCGCTTCCGACGGCTTCCTCCCCCCGCCCTATGGACGACACCGAAGTGTTGTCCCAACAGGTTCCAATCCGGGAGGAGGTGGTCCTGGAGGCGCCGCGAGGCGACCTCCCGGACTCCAGGAGTAAAGGGGATGAAACCCCCCAGGGCTCCAAGTCCGGCCCTAGGCCGGACACCGCTCCAGAACCTTCAAAGGTTCCAGAGTCCGGCGGGGGACCTCCTTCCAAGAGGAGCAAGCCCACCGTGCCGGTGACCTCCGTCTAACCCGAGGTGCCGGACAATCTGTTGGAGGCGCTCCAAGGCGCCTCCATCGACGAGAGTGGTCCAGAAGGTTCAGTCCGCCAAGAGCGGACTGACAAAAGCTTGTAATAGCCTTTTAACAGGCTTTGAGGTAAGTAAAGAATGTGTAAATAATATTACCGCATAGACAGTAGCCCCTGATGCTCTGTTTGGCGTTCGGGAAGAAAAGCCGAATAGAGGATCAAATAAAATTCGCAGGAGTCTAACAAAAAGGAGTCAATATGCGTGTGCAGGCTTCCCTGATGGCGTCCGCCGCACTGACTGCGAAGGTGGACACGCTAAAGCAGAACCTCGAGCAGTCCGAGCAAGAGCTCGGGCATGCCAAGAAGCAGCTCGAGGACAATGAAGGTAAGAAATACCTTGTTTAAATATATATAAAAAGGTGCAATTGTGAAAAATGACAGGATTATCATGGCTATTGTAGGGGCCACGTCTGAGGTGGCGACCCTTAGGCAAGCACTGGTCGAGGCCGAAAAGAGGGCGGCCACGGAGCGCACCGAGCGGGAGAAGTATGAGGCCGAGGTTGGCAAGGTACGGCAAGAGCTCCAGGCTCTCATGGAAAAACATGAGAGTTTGGAGCTTGACTCAAAGACGCGAGTGTCCGAGCTCGCGGTGGCCATTGAAAATGCCAAGTCTGCCAAGGCCGAATCCCAGAAGACCCTCCAGGAGTTGGATGAGGTGAAGAAGATAGCGGCGGGTAAGGCATTCTTTATGCAAAGCAAGCACATAAACGTGAGTTACTTGTTACTTACCCGAATCTGGAGCTCTCCAGGAGCGTTCGCAGATCTTCCCCGGAGTGTATCTGATGCCGCCGCATTCTATCGAGCCGAGGAAGGAAGCTCGACAGAGAAGGTGTTCTGGTCTCAGTATGCTGAGGCCGGACACCCCGTGCCCCTGAGCGACCAGCTGAAGCAACTGGTCGAGCTCCACAAGGTGGCCGAACAGACCATGAGGGGCCACATAGTTCGGCTGTGGCCTGGAGAGGCTCTGCCTAGGAGCTATTTCGGGCTGGTGCGGCGGCTGGTGGAGGCCTGTCCAAGGCTCTAAGTTATCAAGCGCTCCGTCTGCATTGAAGGTGCCCGTAGGGCCCTTGCCCGTGCTAAGGTGCACTGGGCAAGCTGGATGCTGAGAAGCTTGTGAAGGACGGGCCACCGCCGGGGAAAGAGCATCGCAAGCCCAAGAATTATTATAAGGATGTTCTGAAGGGTGCCCACCTTGTGGCGGATGAATGTTCTATGGATGTAATTTTTGAGTAGAACTCGCTCGTTTTGTCCTGTGCGCTGAAAACTTGTTCATATGCGCTAAGCAATGTTGTTTGAATTTAAAATATTACCTTCTGTGCGGCTGTTTATCAATTCTGAGAGATGGCAAGTCGTCGGCTTCTGCCCCCGTGCCGCTAGTGCTGGGGTGTTCGGGGATGAACCTGAGCGCTCTTTTTCCCATGTTTGGGTCCTTCGAGGGAGGCGCTCAGCCCAACGAACAAGGCAATCGGACTATAATGCATGAACACTCTCACTTAGCCATAGACTTCTATAATTTTAAATTTCGGCGAAGCCCCTGGTATTCGAAAGACCGAGTTCGGGGCGCTATCCACGCCTTGGCCGGATAGAGCCGGCTCCTCGCCCTAAGCGGCATAAGTCTTTAAGGACTCGAAAAAACCTCTCGAACAGCGACCAGCTCTCGCTTCATCATGACGGTCAGTTTTAGCATTCTCCACTGAGGTGCTCGACCCAGCTCAACTGGGGCACAATCGCAGTGGTTCTCCTAGTGCTACCTTAGCCGATATAGCGGAACATAAGGCACCAAAACATAGGAGCCGGGCAAACCCAACTAGTGACCCAAGACATGATTCGGAGCTGATGCATATAATGCTATAAGTTTGGGATGCCGCACTTGTTAAAGTGTTCGGACTTCTCACACCATGTTGAGGGGTACTGAAGCCCCTGGCGTATTTTGGCCGTACCAAAGTGTACGGGTGCAACATGTCGTTAAGGAACATATATAAAGAAGAAAGGTAATGCAAAAATAGACGAAAGCTATGCATTGTTTATTGAAAAGGGGTGCGATCAAGGCAGAACGATACAAGTAATGCGATAAGTGGAAGGTTGGACTAGTTAACATGTCCGTTCCAGGGGCAAGTTGCGGAATAGTATGCGGAACGGGTATACTGCTCGTGATAGAGACCACCTGGGAGTTCCATAATGCGGCGTGGCTTGTCTGCTTCCCTGGTTCTTGCATCGTTTGTGCGGCAATTGAATTGCCGAACAGGCCTTCCGAAGGATGGAGTCCTGAAAGTAAGAGAAAATTAAAAAATCGGCAGCCCTTGGTACGGTTTAAGCCATGTTTTGGGCGTGCCGTGATGGTGCCCCTCCCCCAGTGCCCATGGTATCTCTAGAGCGTAGTTATGTACGCGAAGTACTGGCGTCGCCTTTTTGCGAGGGTTGGGGTTGGGGCCGCATTGCTACGCCTGCTCGGATCGTGCCAGGCGGTCTTGTTGTAGGTTACTCCGGGCGCGCTTGACGGTGTCCGGTCATTTAGTGGCCGGACTGGAGAACTTCCTGGAGAGGCTGCTTTGTACTTCCGCTGCAAGGGCCGCCGTGTGCTCCTCCGTTCGGAGGGAGCGTTCGGTGTTTCCATTGACCATAATTACTCCTTGAGGGCCTGGCATCTTGAGTTTAAGGTATGCGTAATGCGGTACCGCATTGAACTTAGCGAATGCGGTTCGCCCGAGCAGTGCGTGATAACCATTGCGAAACGGGACTATGTCGAAGATTAACTCCTCGCTTCGGAATTATCCGGAGATCCGAAGACCACTTCAAGTGTGACTGAGCCTGTACAGTTGGCCTCTACAACTGGTATTACGCCTTTAAAGGTCGTTTTGGTGGGCTTAATCCTCGAGGGATCTATGCCCATTTTCCACACTGTATCCTGGTAAAGCAGGTTCAGGCTGCTGCCGCCGTCCATAAGGACTCTAGTGAGATGAAATCCGTCAATAATTGGGTCTAGAACCAATGCGGCGAATCCTCCATGACGGATGCTAGTGGGATGGTCCCTTCGATCAAAGGTGATCGGGCAGGAGGACCATGGGTTGAACTTTGGGGTGACTGGCTCTACCGCGTATACGTCCCTTAACACGCGCTTCCGCTCCCTTTTGGGGACGTGGGTTGCGTATATCATGTTCACCGTCCGCACTTGTGGGGGAAAACCCTTCTGTCCACTGTTGTTCGGCGGCCGGGGCTCCTCGTCGTCATCGCTATGCAGCCCCTTGTCTTCATTTTCGGCATTTAACTTGCCTGCCTGCTTGAACACCCAACAATCCCTGTTGGTGTGATTGGCCGGCTTTTCGGGGGTGCCATGTATCTGGCATGAGCGGTCGAGTATTCGGTCCAAACTGGACGGGCCCCTGGGATTCCTTTTGAATGGCTTTTTCCGCTGACCGGATTTAGAGCCTCTGAATCTGGCATTAACTGTCGTATCCTCTACATTGTTGCCATTAATGCGGCGCTTCTGCTTGTTGCGACACGACCTGCCACTACTGTCCCTGGTGTCCGAATTACCAGGGTTCTTGGTCATATTGTTGCTACGAGCAAGCCAGCTGTCTTCTCCCGCGCAGAAGCGGGTCATGAGTGTCGTGAGTGCTGCCATAGATTTCGGCTTTTCCTGTCCAAGGTGTCGGGCCAGCCACTCGTCACGGATATTGTGCTTGAAGGCTGCTAGGGCCTCAGCGTCCGGACAGTCGACTATTTGATTTTTCTTTGTTAGGAACCGTGTCCAGAATTGCCTGGCGGATCCCTCTGGCTGCTGGATTACGTGACTTAGGTCATCGGCGTCTGGGGGTCGCACATAAGTGCCCTGGAAATTGTCGAGGAATGCGGCTTCCAGGTCCTCCCAACAACTGATTGATCCTGTTGGCAAGCTGTTAAGCCAATGCCGAGCTGGTCCTTTAAGCTTGAGTGGGAGGTATTTGATGGCGTGGAAATCATCGCCGCGGGCCATGTGGATATGAAGGAGATAATCCTCGATCCATACCGTAGGATCTGTTGTGCCATCATATGATTCGATGTTTACGGGTTTGAAACCCTCGGGGATTTGATGATCCATTATTTTTTCTGTAAAGCAGAGTGGGTGTGCGGCGCCTCTGTACTGGGCTATATCATGACGTAGCTCCAATGAGCCTTGTCTACTGTGTTCGGCCCCGCCGAATTTGTGGCCGGCGTGACGGTTACCGTCTCGAGCCGTGGGGCGCCCACGCGATCCGTAGATCGATCTTGTTTGCCTTGCCTTGTCCTCCAACATATCTCGTAAGTCCAATGCATATTCCCGTGCCTTGGTACGGGGTGCGGCTTGAGTGGAGGGCCGAAAGGCCTCTCTGTCGCGGCCACGAGGCGGCCGGTCGGCCGCATCAAGTGCTTCCTCCTCTAATTGGGGTAGCAACCTGCGCTTTGGGTAGCTCTTGGAGGGGCGTTAGAGTTTGTGCTCTTCGGCCGCAAGGACTTCAGTCCATCTGTTGACTAGCAAATCTTGATCGGCTTTAAGTTGTTGCTGTTTTTTCTTGAGGCTTCTTGCCATGGCCATAAGCCTGCGTTGAAAACGCTCTTGCTCGACGGGATCCTCTGGCACGACGAATTCGTCGTCGTCGAGGCTTGCCTCGTCTTCGGAGGGAGGCATATAATTATCGTCCTCGACCTCTCTGTCTGCCGCTCTCTCATGAGGGCTGGTTTCTCCATCCTCCTGTGCTAAATCTTGATGGAGGGGGTTTTCTTCGGCACTTTCCAGAGTACTATTATCTCTCGTACTGGAATCACCGTATTTGTTTTGGCGGGATTTTGATCGGCGCCGCTGACGCCGGCGCTTAGGCTGTTTCTTGGAGGGGTCATCCTCTGCTGTTCCATCGCCATCTCCTTCTTTTGGGGTGTCCACCATGTATATGTCGTATGACGAGGTGGCTTTCCAGGGCCTAGTAGGCGCCGCTTCTTCATCATCTCCTTCATCGGCGTCCATACCGTCGATGTCTTCGGAGTCGAAGTCGAGCATGTCGGTTAAGTCGTCGACAGTGGCTACAAAGTGGGTGGTGGGTGGGCTTTGAATTTCTTCATCGTCCGTACCCCAACCTTGCTGACCGTAGTCCGGCCTGGGCTCTCCTGATAAAGAGAGAGACTTCAGTGACTTCAGGATATCGCCGAGAGGCGAGTACTGAAAGATGTCCGCGGCAGTGAACTCCATGATCGGCGCCCAATCGGATTCGATCGGCAGGGGCGCGGAGGGTTCGAAGTCCGGAGAGGAGTCCGGCTCCTTGGAGTCATGAGTCTCGCAGAGTACGGGGCTGGTGTTCGGCTCAATCGCCGTTGGGGTCATAGCCCCCGAGGTGGCGTCCAACCGCCCATCCTCGATCGGCGCAGTCGGCTCCGAATTAAGGATCGGAGCTGACGCGGGTGCGGCCTCCAGGGCACTGTTCGGCGGCAGAGCTAAATCATGCTCATCGTGACAGTGCGGCGCGCTCGGCAGTGGCTCGAATCCGTCGAAGATCAAGTCCCCGCGGATGTCAGCCGTGTAGTTTAAACTTCCAAATCTGACCTGACGGCCGGGGGCGTAGCTTTCGATCTGCTCCAGACGGCCAAGCGAATTGGCCCGCAGTGCGAAGCCGCCGAAGACGAAGATCTGTCCGGAGAGGAAGATCTCACCCTGGACTGCATCGCTATTGATGATCGTAGGAGCCATCGAGCTTGATGGCGACGACACAGAGGAACTCTCAATGAAAGCACCAATGTCGGTGTCAAACCAGTGGATCTCGGGTAGGGGGTCCCGAACTGTGCGTCTAGGCCGGATGGTAACAGGAGACAAGGGACACGAAGTTTTATCCAAGTTCGGGCCCTCTCGATGGAGGTAAAACCCTACGTCCTGCTTGATTAATATTGATGATATGGGTAGTAGAAGAGTAGATCTACCACGAGATCGAGGAGGCTAAACCCTAGAAGCTAGCCTATGGTATGATTGTTGTTGTGTATGTTGTCCTACGGACTAAAACCCTCCGGTTTATATAGACACCGGATAGGGTTAGGGTTACATAGAGTCGGTTACAATGGTAGGAGATCTACATATCCGTATCGCCAAGCTTGCCTTCCACGCCAAGGAAAGTCCCTTCCGGACACGGGACGGAGTCTTCAATCTTGTATCTTCATAGTCCAGGAGTCCGGCTGAAGGTATAGTCCGGCCATCCGGACACCCCCTAATCCAGGACTCCCTCACCTACGATGGAATTACTCACGCACGACGGTGAGCATCATGAAGTTGGTGATGGAGGATGGTTGATGATGACGATAGCGATGGATTCCCCTCTTCGGAGCCCCGAACGGACTCCAGATCAGCCCTCCCGAGAGGTTTTAGGGCTTGGCGGCGGCTCCATATCGTAAAACACAATGATTTCTTCCCTCTGATTTTTTCTCCCCGAAACCAAATATATAGAGTTGGAGTTGAGGTCGGAGGAGCTCCAGGGGGCCCACGAGGTAGGGGGGCGCGCCCTAGGGGGGCAGGCGTGCCCCCACCCTCATGGACAAGTGGTGGGCCCCCTGGTCTTCATCTTTTGCAAGGATTTTTTTATTATTTCCGAAAAGTTGTTCCGTGAAGTTTCAGGTCATTCCGAGAACTTTTGTTTCTGCACATAAATAACACCATGGTAATTCTGCTGAAAACAACGTCAGTCCGGGTTAGTTTCATTCAAATCATGCAAGTTAGAGTCCAAAACAAGGGCAAAAGTGTTTGGAAAATTAGATACGACAGAGACGTATCGACTCCCCCAAGCTTAAACCTTTGCTTGTCCTCAAGCAATTCAGTTGGTAAACTGAAAGTGATAAATAAAAACTTTTACAAACTTTGTTTGCTCTTGTTGTTGTAAATATGTAAAGCCAACATTCAAGTTTTCAACAAAGATTATGACTAACCACATTCACAATAACGCTTAGGTCTCAAGTTTACTCATATCAATGGCATAATCAACTAGCGAGCAATAATAATAAATCTCGGATGACAACACTTTCTCAAAACAATCATAATATGATATAACAAGATGGTATCTCGCTAGCCCTTTTTGAGACCGCAAAACATAAATGCAGAGCACCTTTAAAGATCAAGGACTGACTAGACATTGTAATTCATGGTAAAAGAGATCCAGTCAAGTCATACTCAATGTAATCTAACCGTAATGAATGCAAATGACAGCGGTGCTCTCCAACTGGTGCTTTTTAATAAGAGGATGATGACTCAGCATAAAAGTAAATAGATAGGCCCTTCACAGAGGGAAGCAGGGATTTGTAGAGGTGCCAGAGCTCGGTTTTGAAATAGAGGTGAATAATATTTTGAGTGGTATACTTTCATTGTCAACATACCAACCAAGAGATGGCAATATCTTCCATGCTACACACATTATAGGCGGTTCCCAAACAGAATGGTAAAGTTTATACTCCCCCTCCACCAACAAGCATCAATCCATGGCTTGCTCGAAACAACGAGTGCCTCCAACTAACAAGAGTCCCAGGGGAGTTTTGTTTGCAATTATTTTGATTTGATTTGCATAAAGCATGGGACTGGGCATCCCGTGACCAGCCACTTTCTCGTGAGTGAGGAGCGGAGTCCACTCCTATTGAGAATAACCCGCCCAACATGGAAGATACAGAATGCTCTAGTTGATACATGAGCTATTCGAGCATACAAAACAGGATATTTATTTGAAGGTTTAGAGTTTGGCGCATACAAATTTACTTGGAACGGCAGGTAGATACCGTATATAGGTAGGTATGGTGGACTCATATGGAATAACATTGGGGTTTATGGAGTTGGATGCACAAGCAGTATTCCCGCTTAGTACAGGTGAAGGCTAGCAAAAGACTGGGAAGCCACCAGCTAGAGAGCGACAACAGTCATGAACATGCATTAAAATTAATCAACACCGAGTGCAAGCATGAGTAGGGTATAATCCACCATGAACATAAATATCATGAAGGCTATGTTGATGTTGTTTCAACTACATGCGTGAACATGCACCAAGTCAAGTCACTTAAATCATTCAGAGGAGGATACCACCCTATTATAGTCAAAAAAAGATACCACCCTATCATACCACATCACAACCATTTCAATAGCATGTTGGCACGCAAGGTAAACCATTATAAGTTCCTGGCTAATCAAGCATGGCACAAGAAACTATGATCTCTAGTTGTCATTGCAAACATGTTTATTCATAATAGGCTGAATCAGGAATGATGAACTAATCATATTTACAAAAACAAAAGAGGTCGAGTTCATACCAGCTTTTCTCATATCAGTCAGTCCATCATATATCGTCATAATTGCCTTTCACTTGCAGGACCGAATGATGTGGATAATAATAAGAGTGCATGTGCATTGGACTAAGCTGGAATCTGCAGGCATTCAATAAACATGAGAAGACAAGGTAATATGGGCTCTTCTGTCAGATCAACAATAATGCATATAAGAGCTACTTCAACAATTTAATCATGGTCTTGTCCTATCGACCCCCAAAGAAAAGAAAATAAATAAAACTATTTACACGGGAAAGCTCCCAACAAGCAAAAGAAGAACAGGAAATCTTTTTGGGTTTTCTTTTTAATTACTACTACAAGCATGGAAATTAAAACTAACTAAAAGCTACAACTAATTTTTTTTGTTTTTCTTAAGGTTTATTAAACACGCAAGAAGAAAGCATAGAAGGAAAATAAACTAGCATGGATGATACAATGAAAAAGTATGAGCACCGACATTTGGCAATGAGTGTGTGAACATAAATGTAATGTCGGTGAGAAATACATACTCTCCCGAGCTTAAGCTTTTGGCCTAAGTTGGTGTATGGCCACGGCTGGCCTGGCGGATATCCATAGTAATATTTGGGGTCGTACTGAGATGAAGAAGACTCTGACTGCCACTGGTTGGCAATCATCTCCGGATCCCAATGGTAATTAGACTGTCATGGAGGATCAACTTGTGGTTCGGACTCTGGCTCTGTGGCTGATGTAGGGTTCCGGTAGGCGTGAATAGCCTCTAACGGAACAAGGTACTGGCCTGAAGATAAATCAAACAAGGAAGGAGCAGGTAGGGTAATAGTCTCAGGATGATGTTTATGAAAGAATAATTTGTATTTAAGCTCCCCTTCCCTATTCTTAACAATAAAATCATGTGCTACCATACTCTTATAATCTAAGTAAACACGAGGCAACAATTTTTATTCCTTCTCATAATGCCTAATAGGTATGTTAAAATGTGCAGCTAGGCGTGAAGCATAGATGCCTCTGAAGATGGGGCCCTTTGTATGGTTCAGACTTAACTGTTTAGCAATAATACCGCCCATACTAACAGAGTTATCACTGAATAAACCATGGAACAAAATAATAATATCAGGAACACTAAGGTTTCCACAGTTTCCACGACCAATTAAGCAACGACTAGCAAATATTGCAAAGTAGCGTAAGACAGGAAAATGTATGCTAGTGATTCATGCATTGGAAACCTTCCTCGTTTCCCCTACAGTGATGGTATCAATAAACCCATCCACATCCTCTTGATGTGGTTCCTCTGTCGTTCCCTCGAAAAGGACCAAACAAACCCGACAAAAATCATAAAGTGACATCTCCTTATGCTCATCATATAAATAAAACTCCACCGTATGTGGTGAGCTCCTAGAATGGAAATGAAAGTTTTGCACAAAGATATTTGTGAGTAAGAGATACTGATCGCGTTGGTCGTGGAGGAAAGCGGTGAGGCCTCCATTTTCAGCCAACTCATAAAAATCTTCATAAATCCCGGCTGCTCTCAAGAATTCATCGGAAGGCCATTCACATGGTCGAACCTCCGCGGTGCGAGGTAGATTATACTTGGGCTTCTGTGCCTTTTCCTTCGAGCTTCGGCTCGATGAGCCCATCAAAAGTCTCTTCATTATTTTCTGAAAAATTCTAAAACTTTTAGTAACTTCAAAATAAAAGTAAACCAAACGCAATAATATTGATAGCAACTACTCCTACAAGTGCCTAGAGCCTATATCATGCATCAAAACTACTTGGAACCATATAAATTTGATATGCAAGCTCAAGAACATGGTCACCTAGGCAGCACAAATTTGCAATGAATAAAGCACTAGAACAAAAACTAATTGGACCAATGGAGGAGTCACATACCAAGGAACAATCTCCCCAAGCAGTTTTGTTTGAGGTGCTTTGAGCAAGGAGATCGAAAATGGCAGCAAAACGAGCTTGGACTCGGGTTTGAGCTGGATATTCGTGTTTGTGGGAGGAAGGAGTGTATGGGTGAAAGGATAAGTGGAGGAGGGCCACCGTGGGCCCACGAGGCAGGGGGGCACGCCCAAGGGGGTAGGGCGCGCCCCTGACCCTCGTTGCCAGGTGCCAGCTCCTCCTGCTGTGTTCTCAGTGCCAAATATTCTCAAATATTCCAGAAAAAAATCATATTTAAATTTCAGGGCATTTGGAGAACTTTTATTTTTGGGGTATTTTTATATTGCACAGATAAATCAGATAACAGACAGAAAAATACTATTTTTATTTTATTTAATATAAATAACAGAAAGTAAAAGGAGGGTATAGAGAGTTGTGCCTTCTAGTTTCATCCATCTTATGATCATCAAAAGGAATCTACTAACAAGGTTAATCAAGTCTTGTTAACGAACTCATTCCGAATAACATGGAACCGGAGAAATTTCGAATAACACTATGTTACCTCAACAGGGATATGCACATCCCCAATAAGAAGAATATCATATTTCTTCTTGACAGTAGGAAGAGGAAATTCAAAACCTCCAAATAGAATCGATGGAATTTTTCCAATAGAGTTGATACTATGAACTTGAGGTTGTTTCCTCGGAAAGTGTTGGGGATATGACTACTGGAGGTAAACCGGCTAGGAGTGACCGGGTTAACCCCATGAATATAGAAGCCCATGAAGACGTAAGGATGGTGGCGCTTTACGAAGGCCCAAAGCCCAAAGGCATGTTAAGGCCTGTAGATGTAAACCGATTCTTTCATGTAACTTGTATTGTAGGTTAGAAGGAATGGAGACCGAGCCGGACACATTTATGATGGCCTCGGGACTCTGTAAACCGGCGGGCGTCAACCTATGTATATAAAGGGACGACCCGACAGCGGTTTAGGGACAACAGACAACAACTCGAGAGCCAGGCAAAGCGGATTCGCTCCATGGTCATCGAAACCCTAGCAATACCAATCACAACTAGACGTAGGCTTTTACCTTCATCGAAGGGGCCGAACTAGTATAAAATCCCTCGTGTCCCTTGTCCAGTTTAACCCCTTTAAGCTAACCCGTAGCGATGGCTCCACGACTAAGTCCTTTCATGAGGACATCTGCCGTGACAAACCCACGACAGTTGGCGCCCACCGTGGGGCTATCGCACGATGGTTTCGAGTTCTTGAAGGGCAGCTTTGATGGACTCAAAGGATACACCGTGGGCCGGATGACGAAGAGTCGTCGCGGCAAGCTCTACATCGACGATGTAGGATGGGGTCCCGAGGCCGGTTCAATCAAATACGGGTACCGGGTCCCCTTTGGTGGGATTCACGTCTTCATCGGCAAGATCGGCGAACTGGGCCCTCAGCTGGACACCTGCACCGACATCATCGAGACGGCTCAGCATGCAAGCCCTTCCCCGGTTGAGCCCACAGCAAGGCATGTTTTCGTAGGTGTCATCCATGGAGCAGAATATGAGGATGGACCGGCATCTGATGGAGAAACCGTTGTCTGTTCTGATGACGAGTCTTAAACCGGACAGACCGAATCGCTGTATTAGTTGCAGGACGGCCGGATTAGCGGAGGTTCCGATGGCAACAGTATTTCAGACCCTCTCGATCTGCCAAATCGGGTCGCTGTCTTCATGGCCGGTACACAGCTAGCGCATCACTCTTCTACCGCCGCGGCAATGCTCTCCGGTTCAGCAACAGCAATGCCAGCGGGAGCAGGGGGCTCTCCGCCACCTCCGATTCAAGTTCTGTCGGATTTGTTCGATGCTTTGGCAACATTGATGGCCGCGCAGGTGGACGCAGCAGCCCGGGATCAGCATAATGCAGAGATTGCAAAGGTGAAAGATCAGATAACTCAAGCTAAAGCGGACCTAGCTGCAGAGAACGCTAGGATGGCTACAGAACGGGCCGAGTTGGAAGCTTAGGCCTACCGGCTTAGGCTGGATCAGAATGCCTCAGACAAAGTCATGAGAAGAAGATACCGGTTGCACCTCCCGCTGGGTTATGAGCCAAGAAATCTCTTCAACACGCCAGGAGCAGGAACCAGTAACCAGCCAGTGTTAAACCGGACAGAGGCGCCGGGAACAGGAGCGCCGGTTCAGCCGCGCATGATGGACCCGCCTCGTCAGAATAGCATTGTGCCGCAGTATGTTCCGACGCCCCCAGGGCATTACTCCAACCCGTTGGACAACATTGTGGCTGCTGCTTCACGATTGGCAGCCCTCCCAACCGACGGCAAGTCACCAGTTGTGATTGAGGCACGACGGGCTAGAGAGCTCCTTCAAACAGCTTTGAATCAGCAGCAGGCTTATTCGCATAGTCGCGAGAGGATTCATTCCACCCCCCGTCCAAGTCGTTGCTACAGCAGGCACGTCGAGGATGAACCGGCTGTGTCAAGCAGTGCACGTCACCGAAACTCACCGCGAGGGCACAACCCGGCAGGTGGAGGTGCTAATGCGCATGATGTGGTGGATCATGGTCATGCATGTCGAGAGGCCGAGTTAGCAGCTCTGCATGCAGCTCGTCAACCTACTCCGGTTCGCCCTACGCTTCGGTGGAGCCAGGCGTGGTCTTCAGTTCTTTAGGGGTGCCGTGTCTTTGAAAGTGCGTTATATCGACTAGAGGGGGGGTGAATAGGCGATTTTTATGAAAGTCTTCAAAACTTGGGAGTTATGAAGACAAACAGTGAAGATTATGCCTATTACTATGCAGCGGAAGTTAGATTACACTAGGCCAGCCATGGTCATGTATTCAATAGAGTGAAAGCACAGTGACAAACAGCTTCAGTGTAATAAGGATCAAGTAGGAAGAAGTTATGAAGCCAAACAGATCATGCATTCACGTTGTGAAGACAAATGATAAAGCAAGCACGCAATGACTTCACAATGAGTAACAACAAGAGAAGGAAGTGAAGATGAAACCAGTGACTCGTTGAAGACAATGATATGTTGGACCAGTTCCAGTTGCTGTGACAACTGTACGTCTGGTTGGAGCGGCTAGGTATTTAAACCTTAGGACACACAGTCTCGGACACCCAGTCCTGAACACACAGTTCAGGACACCAAGTCCTCACCGTAATCTCCTTGAGCTAAGGTCACTTAGTCCTTGCCCAATCACTCTGGTAAGTCTTCAAGGTAGACTCCCAAACCTTCACAGACTTCGTTCACTGGCAATCCACAATGTCTCTTGGATGCTCTGAACGCGACGCCTAACCGTCTGGAGGATTCACAGTCCTCAAGTGTAATAAGTCTTCAGATCACACAGACAAGAAGACTTAAGTGATGCCCAATTTACTCTGGCTCTGGGTGGTTAGGGCTTTTCTCCTCACTAGGAATTTTCTCTCAAAGGCTTCGAGGTGGGTTGCTCTCAAACGACAAAAGCCGTGCACTGAAATCTGAGCAGCCAACTATTTATGGTTGTGGGGGTGGGCTATTTATAGCCACTTGGCAACCCGACCTGATTTGTCCGAAATGACCCTGGGTCACTAAGGAACTGACACGTGTCTCAACGGTCAGATTTCGAACTCTCATGGCAACTTTACTTGGGCTACAAGCAAAGCTGACTTGTCCGGCTCTAGACAAGATTTGCTCTCATTGTCTTCACTCGAAGACATAGGTTTTTGATTTAGGCATCACTTAAGTCATTCTGATTTGTTCTCCTGGACCCCACTTAACAGTACGGTGGTTCCTATGACTCAACAAAAATAAAAAGAACTACGAAAGATCTAAGTCTTCGAGTTCCATAGGCTTCATAACGTGTCTTCTGTTGTCATAGTCTTCAATGTGAATATCTTCATATACCACCTTTGACTTCAATGTCTTCATTCATTTTTAGGGGTCATCTCTGGTAGTAAACCGAATCAATGAGGGACTTCTACCTGTGTTTTCCTGCAATTCTCACAAACACATTAGTCCCTCAACTAGGTTTGTCGTCAATACTCCAAAACCAACTAGGGGTGGCACTAGATGCACTTACAATCTCCCCCTTTTTGGTGATTGATGACAAACTAGTTGAAGTTTTCAACGGGGAATATAAAGTGTGAAGTCTGTAAAGGAATTGTCATCATAAGTTGCAAGTGCTCCCCCTGAAGATGTGCATATAAGTTAATTTGCTTTTGGAATGCAAATGCACATGGCAGGTTGTACTTGTGGAGATCAGCTTCAGCTTATGATGACAATCTACTATGCATGTGAAAGTATATGAAGATAATAACATGCATAATGGAAAATGGACGTCTGCAGAATGAGATGACTGCAGAATTTATCGTCGCACATGCGGAATTTATCTTCGCAAAAGGAGTGGTAAAACAAGTAGCAGACGACCATCGAGTTTTAGTGTTTACAACTCAAAAGAACCAAATGAAGCAAAACAAGAGTTGCAAACACGAAGCAAGTATAACAAAACAAGGTACCCGCCCATATTGACCCGCTTGAAGACTATAAACATCATATGCTTCTCCCCCTTTTGTCAGGAATGACCAAAAAGGTTTGAAGACATAGAGTTTTCTACGCGTTCCCAGGCGTAGCAGGGTCGGTGGAGTTGTTTGGCGGTGCTGAGCTTTGAGGTGCTGAAGCGGGTGGTGGTGAAGTAGCATCATCATCTTCATCAATGATCCTCGCAGTGACGGTGGCAGCAGATGAGGAATACTCAGAGTCTTCAAGTGACGGTGTGTTGCGCATCACAGCCCTCCTAGGAGGTGTGGTGTCAAATTTGAAGCGCTCTGTGAAGCCATCCTCTTCAAGTTCAGCTTTAGTGCAGATCATTGAGTGCCCTTTCCACGTACGACGGCAAGTCTCATGCGTAACGAAGGCATTCTTGGTGGCCAGGTTTCGAAGACGGTTGACATCCACCAAGAGGCTCTTCATCTGATGTTTCAGCCAGTCGTGATGCCTATCTTGCTTTTGGTGAAGGGCCACAAGAAGCTCTCGGTCAGTGAGGACACGAGCACGCTTCTTGGGTCTTGGAGCGTTTGTGCTATCTGTGGCTTCAGTTGATGCTGGTGCACGTGTAGTGCCAGCCATAGGATAGACCCTGGACATGGCTTCAACACCTTCAACATTCTGCGTGAAGCTCTGGTGTTCGGCATTCTGAAGACTTATTGGTTGCTTGGCAGGCTCAGGGTATATTGCTTCAGCAGAGATATCCACATCTGGCAGGAAGATGCGATGGTTTCGGGCTGAGGGCTGATAAGAAATTGTAGAGTGCAGTTTGATCAGCCTCATCACCCAAGGGGCATAGATTTTTAGACCAAATGAGTCCGAGCCTGACGCAGCAAGTTATCGTATGAAAAGATCCTGTGCATTGAAGCATTTGCCATGCATGATATAGAATATGAGAGTCTTCATTGCACCCTCAATCTTGGCATGTGGAGAGTGTCCCTTAATGGGCCAGAGAGTCCGCCGGATAATATGATATATGGTCCTGGGCAGGTACTCTAGGTCTTCAACGAAGAACTCAGTTGGATAGGGTGCATCTTGAGGCAATGGCTTCATCATTGAGAGCATCTGACTCATATTGGGTTCAGGTCTCTGAAATATGCTCTCAATAGCTTCAGAATGAAGTTGACACCCTTCCTCGAAGAATTCGCCTGGAGTGGGTAGGCCAGTGAGCTCAATGATATTGAATGCATTGGCTTCATGATGGACATTTCCGGTCATCCACTCCAGGATCCAAGTCTTAGGATCTCTGTTGTAGCCTTTGATGTGGAGAGTGGCATAAAACTGAAGCAGAAGCTCTTCGTTCCAGTGCTCTTCATCAGTCACGAACGGCAGCAGACCCACTTGCCTGAAGCAGTCCAAAGCTTCCTCAAGACATGGCAGACCAGCAATAGCTTCAACCTCAAGGCGCTTGTGTGGGAAGATGCGACCTTGGTTGTATAAGATGCAAGAATAATAGCTGCGCTGTGAATAGCTCCAGAACCTGTCTGATACAATCCTTTCCCTTGAATAGGGGTTCTTGGAGCTATCGAAAAATGTGTTGTCTGCCTTGAAGCTGTTTACATCAAAGGAGTCAGGTGCTGATGCAGGACCTGGGAACCTTGGAAGCCTTGGGACTGGCTTCTGGACATGAGGCCTGTGCTCTATGTGATAGTCAAATTGTGGACCTGCAACAGACTCAGGAACTGAAGTGTCTGGCTCAGTGGCTTCGCTGTCCGCTGAAGCATTTGGTGGGGCGGGCTCCACATTGGCTTCAGTGTTAGTAGTTTGAGGGACATCTTCAGGCACGTTCTCTTGGGGAACTGCATCTTGATGGAGCGAGGGAGTGAGTTTTGGAGGTGCTTCTTCATTGTCTTCGGCTGATGCAGCCGGAATTTCTGCAGACTGGACTTGAGGCCGTGGACCTTTGCGAAGCCTACGGAACGCAGACGACGCTTGTGGTGTCGGAGTGGGCTGGGCCTGAATGTCTTCTTCCTCCTGAGGGCGATCCGCCCATGACTCATCTTGTGCCATTGGCGTCAGAGGACGACCAATGCTGATGGGTTCGCTTGTTTCAAGCTGAGGAAGGGCTGCATCACCTTGCACATTGTCCTAATGACCAATGTCTTCAGCAGCTAGTGGGTCGGCTGCTGGAATATCTTCAGCATCAGGTGCCTCTGTGGGAGCAAGCTCATGAACTGTTAGTCTTCTTTCTGCATTGGGGTGAATGACAGAAAGGGATTCAACCATCAAGGGCTCTGTGGGAGCAGCCCTAGATTTCTTAGTCTTGTGCTTCTTTTTACTGGGGGCAGAAGGAGAGGCTTCAGAGCTCTTCCTTTTTCTGGCTTCAGCTTCTGTAGCTCTTGTCTTCTTTAGCTCTGAAGCTGTTGACCGGCTCTTTGGCTTCGAGCCAGTCGTGGAGGTTGGGAAGACAATGGAAGTGGCCGCTTGTCTTGATGCCTCTGGTTCACTCACAGCAGGCTGCTTCTTCTTCTTTGCGGCCATCTTGGGGTCGATGCCTGGACGCCCAAGTGCCTTGCGCTTTTCAGCCTCGTTGTAGGCTTGAACACATTTGTCAGCCAATGACTTCATCCTTTCATGCGAGCCTTGAGCTTCAGCACGCTTCTTCAGAAAGTTTTCTTTGAGATCATGCAGCATGATTTTGAAGCTTCTGACTTCCTACACGCTGAGACTGGCCATGTGCTTCTTGAACTGAGCTTTTTCGTGATCAATTTTCTGCTTCAGCTCAACAATGCGCTGAGCAATGGCCAGTTCTGAAGCAATTGCGCCTTGGAAGGCGACGCTGAGTCCAACAGGCAGCTGCAGATCATTGAAGCTTATATCTGGTGTGTCAAACCATTCATCGATGAAGCTGTGGATGATGGCGACATCAAAGAGAGGCAGATTGTTGAAGATTTCCGCTTCCTCCTTGCTTTTGATGAGCTGTTCTAGTGCGTCATCGCCCAGATCTTCATCGCTTGATAGATCAATGGCTTCACTGCGCAGAATGGCAGCAACAGTGAGCTCTTTGCCTGTGTGTTGCTGGGGCTCCTTATCCTTCAGGGGCTTGGAGATGCGGGATACATCTTCAGACTGCACACTGACTTCAGGAGGTGCAGTTTTCAATGGCTTCGCCCTTGAGATTTTTGAGGCAGGGGCCGGCTTCGAAGCTTTTGGTTTCTTTGTCTGCTTTGGCTTCGGCACAGCAGGAGCTTCATCAGACTCAGAATCAGCTGGAGGGTCATTCACAGCAGTCCCTTGGACTAAGATGTGGGTGATCAGGCCCTCAAGATTGGCAAACGGACCGATGATATTGGGTTCCGCGTCGCGTGTGCCATCTGCCCTTGGTGAGGAGGGACCAGGATTGAAGTCAAGCCCAAATTTCTTCTTGTTTAGCTTCGCAGACTGTTGAGCAAACTGAAAGTTGCGTTTGAAGAGATTGTCGTCACGACACCAGAGAAGTGACGACGGACGTGCATCATCAGGCTGTGGTCCTCGGACCATGCATGGGTAGAAGCCTTGAGCAATGGCTTCATCTCTGGTTCTGGGTACAAGGTTCTTGTATAAGATATCCCCCCATGGACACTTGATTGCATTCTTTTCAGCATACTCCTGGGTGACGAAGCGGTATTTGAACCACTGTTCTGCCCAATAGCGTCGAATCCATTGGATTCGGGTTTTGCGCTGCCCATAGCTCTCTTCTAGATCTGTTTTGTACATTTCTGCCAAGTCTTCAGGCAAATCCTTGGAAGTTCCCTCACGTCTCTGTCTGCCCCCCTTTCTTGCTGCTGCAACTGAAGCCATAAACTTTAACTTGAAAGGCTTCAAAACTTTCAAAGGCTTCAAAGGCTTTCTTTTTCTGGACAAACAGGAATTGGCTTCAGGAGAGTTTATGTGATGCTGTTGGAATTCTGCAAATGAATGCAGACTATGTGAACCGAAGGATTCTCCCACGGACATGTACCTGTGACAGCATTAAGGTGCGAGGGAAGGGGAAGAGGTCATATGCATTCTCAGAAGGTTTTGAAGATTAATCAGTTTAGAAGACATTGACCTCATTGTGCGAAGACATTCACTTATAGATAAGAAGTTGGTTCCAGATTTGTACGAACCCATAGATCAGTACAAGTGAGGAATCTAACTACTTTATGAAGCACAAGTGAATATACTAGGCATGTTATGAGATGCAGCGAGAGATCTAACTGGTGTGAAGAGAAACTTCTTATGGTTGAAAGTGACAGAACCAAGAGATCAAAAGAGGCTGTAAAAAGAAGTTTTATTTACCACACTGGAACTGCTAGACGGAAGGAAGTTGATGCCGAGCAGTTCAGTCCTCCGTTCCCTAACTTGGCGACGGAAAACACCTACGGCGACAGCGGAGAGGACGATGTCCGCGGTCGGCGTGAGAACGGCGTTGGAGAGGTTGCGGCAGCGAAGCGCTTCGTCTCCGGCGTCGTCGAGTGCTAGCGGTGGCGCTAGGGTTCGTGCGAGGATGGAAGAAGGAGATAATGACTGCGGTAAGTGTGAATTTATAGACCCAGAGGCGGCACTGTGCTATTACGCAGGTGCCCCTGGCGGTTCGCATTTGAGGCACGCGTGGCCAGTTAGCGGAAGTTTGGGGTTTGTTCCACGTCCCACGCACGCCTAAATTGTCGGGTGGTCGTTCCTGCTTCTTCGGATCTTATGTGGAGGAATGAGCATTAAAAACGGACTTTTATGGTTGTCTCTATCTCTTCAGCTAACAAGGACACATTGAAGACATTCGACAGTTTCAACAGAATGCATATGACTTGGAGAGATAGAGTTTGAGATAGAAAGCATAGAGAGGTTAGGGTTCGATCACATTCACTTAGTTCAAAAGATTCAACCAAGACGACATAGCTATAAGTGAATGCTATAGAGGACAGAACACTTAGAGCATATATATATATAATCATCGTAGTGAAGATAATCATGAAGACATGTTAAGTTCGAAGCCAAACCAATGTGAAGATATTGCAAGGTAACGCCATGAGTTAAACACTTCAAAATGGAACGTTTGGTGGTGGCGTTACCCACCGTATAGGAAGTATTAGACCCAGACACGGCGCACAATTATTGTGGCGCTCCGAAGTCAGATTCCACATTAATGTATTCACACTTAGAATGTATGTCTTCATTGATTGAAGATATACTTTACTTTGTGCGTTGCATATCTAAGTCATCAATATTCATAAGTGTTAGGATGTGTGCCTGATCACAGGACATTTGAGGATTCCAAGATATTTAGCTCACACCGTAACTTGCAAAACCTCTTCTCATCCAAGGGCTTGGTGAAGATATCTGCCAATTGCTCTTCAGTGTTGACGTGTATGATATCAATGTCTTCCTTCACAACATGATCTCTGAGAAAGTGATGGCGAATTTCAATGTGCTTTGTCTTCGAGTGCTGAACTGGGTTGTTGGCAATCTTGATGGCGCTTTCGTTGTCGCAGTAAAGTGGCACTTGCTTCAGATGAATGCCATAATCCTTGAGTGTTTGCTTCATCCACAGAAGCTGAGCGCAGCAAGATCCAGCAGCAATGTATTCAGATTCAGCAGTGGAGAGAGATACACAGTTCTGCTTCTTTGAAGACCAACATACAAGTGATCGTCCCAGAAAGTGACATGTGCCTGATGTAGACTTGCGATCAACTTTGTCACCAGCATAATCAGCATCCGAAAATCCAACCAAATCAAACTCTGAGCCCTTTGGATACCATAATCCTAGAGTTGAGGTGTGAGCCAAATATCGAAGAATTCGCATCACAGCTAAGTGATGCGACTCCTTTGGTGCCGCTTGAAATCGAGCACACATGCAAACACTAAGCATGATATCTGGCCTAGATGCACATAAATAAAGCAAAGACCCAATCATGGAGCGGTATACCTTTTGATCGAACTCTTTCCCATTGTCATCAGGACCTAGATGATGTTTGGCTGGCATTGGTGTTGTGAAGCCTTTGCAGTCTTTCATACCGAACTTCTTCAGGCAATCTTTGAGATACTTCTCTTGAGATATGAAGATGCCATTGCGCTGTTGTCGGATTTGAAGACCAAGAAAGAACTTCAGCTCCCCCATCATGGACATCTGATATTGCTCTTGCATCATATATCCAAACTCTTCACTGTACTTCCGATTGGTGCAGCCGAAGATAATGTCATCCACATATATTTGGCACACAAATAGTTCACCATCGTATGTCTTCGTGAAAAGAGTGGGATCCAGGGAACCAGGTATGAAGCCTTTGCTCTTCAGAAAGTACTTGAGTGTATCATACCAGGCCCTAGGGGCTTGTTTGAGGCCATACAGTGCCTTGTTGAGCTTGTATACCATATCAGGATGTTTTGGATTTTCAAAACCAGGTGGTTGTGCAACATACACTTCTTCTTCAATCTTGCCATTGAGAAAGGCACTTTTCACATCCATTTGATATAGAAGTATGTTATGATGATTTGCATAGGCCAGCAGTATGCGTATGGCTTCAAGCCTAGCCACAGGAGCAAATGTTTCATCGAAGTCAATGCCCTCCACTTGAGTATATCCTTGAGCAACGAGACGAGCTTTGTTTCTGACAACTTGACCATGCTCATCTTGCTTGTTGCGGTATATCCATTTGGTGCCTATTATGTTGTGCTTCCGTGGATCAGGACGCTTAACCAGTTCCCATACATTATTCAGCTCAAACTGTTGAAGCTCTTCTTGCATAGCTTGAATCCATTCAGGTTCCATGAAGGCTTCTTCAACTTTCTTGGGTTCTGATATTGAGACGAATGCGAAGTGCCCACAGAAGTTTGCTAGCTGAGTTGCCCTTGAACGAGTGAGTGGACCAGGTGCATTGATGCTGTCAAGTATTCTGTCAATCTGCACTTCATTTGCAACACGAGGATGTATAGGGCGAAGACTTTGCTCTTGCTGATCTGCGTTGTTGTTTGGAGGAATGTCTTCATGCTGAGCATTGTCTTCATGTTGATCAGGTGCTGAGATGATGAGTTCTTCTTCAGGATGAGCTTCAGAAGGCATAATCTCTCCAGTTCCCATAAGCTTGATTGATTCACTAGCTGGGACTTCATCTAGCACATTTGGCAGTTGCTCTCTTTGTGAACCATTTGTTTCATCAAACCGCACATCCACTGTTTCGACCACTTTGTAATGGAAGAGATTGAAGACTCTGTAGGAGTGTGAATCCTTTCCATATCCAAGCATAAAGCCCTCATGTGCTTTTGGTGCAAACTTTGAGGTGTGATGTGGGTCCTTGATCCAGCACTTTGCGCCAAATACTCTGAAGTAACTGACATTTGGCTTCTTGCCAGTTAGGAGTTCATAAGATGTCTTGTTCAGAAGCTTGTGAAGATAAACACGATTGATTGTATGGCATGCAGTATCAATGGCTTCAGTCCAGAATTTTCTTGGAGTCTTGTATTCATCTAGCATTGTTCTGGCCATTTCAATGAGTGTTCTGTTCTTGCGTTCGACGACGCCATTCTGCTGTGGCGTGTACGGAGCTGAGAATTCATGTGTGATGCCCAAGGTATCAAGATATGTATCAAGGCCAGTGTTCTTGAATTCAGTGCCATTGTCACTTCTGATGTGCTTTATCTTGGCGCCAATAATTGTTCATAGCTCGATTGGCGAAGCGTCTGAAGACATCCTGCACTTCAGTCTTGTAAAGGATTATGTGTACCCAAGTATATCTAGAGTAATCATCAACAATGACGAAGCCATAGAGGCAAGCAGTAGTAGTAAAAGTTGAGTAGTGAGTGGGACCGAAAAGATCCATGTGGAGCAGTTCGAAGGGTTGTGTAGTAGTCATGATTGTCTTCGAAGGATGTTTTGCCCTTGTCATCTTCCCTGCTTCACAGGCACCGCATAAATGATCTTTCTTGAACTTGACGCCCTCGATGCCTATGACATGCTTCTTCTTCGCAAGGGTGTGGAGGTTCCTCATGCCAGCATGCCCAAGCCTCCGATGCCAAAGCCAGCATTCTGAAGCTTTTGCAAGAAGGCATACCGCAAGTTGTGGTCCTGCTGAGAAATCTACCACGTACAAATCACCTTTCCGATACCCTTCAAACACTAGAGATTTGTCAGATTCCATTAGCACCAGGCAGCGATATTTTCCAAACATTACAATCATATTCAGATCGCAAAGCATTGAGACAGACATTAAGTTGAAGCCAAGGGATTCAACAAGCATGACTTTATCCATGTGTTGATCCTTTGAGATTGCAACTCTACCTAGACCCAATACCTTACTTTTACCAGTGTCAGCAAATGTGATGTGGCTCTTGTCGGATGGACGTAATGTTGAGTCCATAAGAAGGCTTCTTCTGCCAGTCATGTGATTTGTACACCCACTGTCAATAATCCATTCTGAAGATTTTGAAGTCGCTGGTGTCGTACCCTACAGTACAGTTAGGGGGATAGGCTTCACGAAGAGAATTGTGAAGCATAAACATTTGACGAACCAGTGGGTTATGAAAACTTAAATCCAGATTAGGACTAATAGGGAGAGTAGCATGCGATTCAGGAACGAAGTACATATTGATCCCATTCGGGCATTTTATCTTGCGCCCTACAAGATTTTTAAGGTCCCCAGCAATAGCATCAGAAGATTTTGTTTTTCTGCTGGAGACCTTTCCCTGCAAAAGAGAGTTAAGCCTTTCTTAACCACCCACATCTTCAAGGGTGGCTTAGAAGCAATAAGTCTAAGTGCAGCATCTGAGAATTTTGGCTTTGAAGCCTTAGCAAACAGTCTAGCAGGTGGACAATAATACTCATAGGAATAAGCAGAATAATTTTTGGTCACATGAACACGGTTCGATGAACCGCTCTCATACTCATGTGCCTGAGTATGGTTTCCCTGCAAAACATTTGTGTTAGTGTGACTCAGGTGAGTCCTCTGTTTGTATGAAGCCATTGGACCGTATGAAGCCTTTGGTCTGAGATTTGTCTTCTTCAAGTGAGGTGTCATGAAGACATTCACAGGAAGATTTTCCAGACACTTTTTGGAAACCCAGATCTTCTTCATAGGCAGTCCATTCCTGCAATTAGTACCAATGTACCTGGCAAACACTTCACCATTCTGATTCTTAAACAGTTTATAGTTTGCATCAAAGGATTCATCAATGATAATGGGGTTAGCACAAGTGAAGCCAGATAAGTTGGATGGATCTGCTGAAAGTTCCTTTGCAGCAACCCATGTGGTTTTGGGGTACTGCTCAGGTTTCCAGTAAGAGCCATCTGCATTGATTTTCCTCACAAATCCAACACCCTCTTTCCTAGGGTTTCGATTCAGGATCTGCTTCTTGAGGACATCACATAGTGTCTGATGTCCTTTAAGACTTTTGTACATCCCTGTTTCAAGCAATGTCTTCAACATAGCATTCTCATCAGCAATAGCAGTGGTATCCTCAGCAGAGGGGTTAGTTACCACGTCAACAGTTGAAGATATTGCAACAACAGTAGAAGTGGAACATTCAGCAACAGAATTAGCATTATCACGCTCAATGCATTTAAGACATGGTGGTTCAAATCCTTCCTGAGCGGGACTGATCTGTTCGGAGCGAAGTGACTCGTTTTCCTTTTGAAGATCTTCATGAGCCACCCTCAATTTCTCAAGTTCTTGCTTCCTTTGAAGATAATCATAGGAAAGCTTTTCATGAGTTGTTGAGAGAGTATCATGACGATCTTCAAGTTCCTGATACTTAACGTGAAGGTTTTTTATGTCTTCAATTAAGGATTCAGATCGAGTCATTTCAGCACCCAACAGATCATCGCTTCTGTCTAACAGTTTTTGAATATGTTCCATAGCTTTCTGTTGTTCAGTTGCAATTTTAGCAAGTGTTTTGTAGCTAGGTTTTGAATCACATTCAGAGTCATCGTCACTAGATGTTTCATAGCGAGTAGTGCGTGTGTTTACCTTGGCACCACGTGCCATGAAGCAGTAGGTAGGAGTGGAGTCGTTCTTGTCATTTGCGTTGGTGTCGGTGATGCAGTCATTGTCTTCAGTGTTGAAGATGGACTTGGCGACGTATGCTGTAGCCAGACTCGCAATGCCAGAATTAGACTCCTCCTCAGACTCCACCTCTGCCTCCTCAGATGCGGACTCCTCCTCTGAATCCATCTCCTTTCCAACAAACGCACGTGCCTTGCCAGATGAGCTCTTCTTGTGTGATGAAGACTTTGATGAAGACTTGGAAGAAGACTTTGAGTATTTCTTCTTCTTCTTGTCGTCAGAATCATATTCCTTGCTCTTCTTCTTGGTGAATTTTTGGAACTTCTTCACTAGCATTGCAAGTTCTCTTCCAATGTCTTCAGGATCATCAGAACTGCAGTCAGATTCTTCTTCAGATGAGGAGACAGCTTTTGCCTTCAAGGCGCGAGTTCGCCCATAGTTTGGACCGTAGATATCTCTTTTCTCAGAAAGCTGAAACTCGTGTGTGTTGAGCCTCTCAAGTATGTCAAACAGATCGAGTGTCTTGAAATCAGGACGTTCTTGAATCATCAGGGCCAGGATGTCAAACGAACTATCAAGTGATCTCAGCAGCGTTTTGACGATTTCATGTTTGGTGATTTCAGTGGCGCCGAGGGCTTGAAGCTCATTTGTGATGTCAGTGAGTCTATCAAATGTGTGCTTGACATTCTCATTGTCATTTCCTCACAACTAGCTTGTGCAAGTGTGATCAGAAGCTTCACGAGAGGGTCGTGAACTCTGTTGTACCGGCCGTGCCTCAGTATTTGCGCTGGTCTGAGCAACCCATTTTATGGAGTAGAGAGGATCACCCACCCCGGGTTGACAATCTGGGTCATGTGGCCTCAATGGTGGCACCTCAAGTTGGGGGGTATAAGTTCACCAAGGTGCTCATGGATGGGGGAAGCAGTATCAATATTCTCTACTATGATACCTTCCGCCGTATGGGGTTGACAGATAAGAATCTTAAACTGTCGAACACCATTTTTCATGGTGTGGTACCTGGTAAATCTGCATATCCAGTGGGCAAGATAGCCCTAGAGGTGGCCTTTTTGGAGATGATCATGATTCAAGGTTAGAAACATGGACTTTGAGGTGGTGAAAATCAAGAGTCCATATCACGCTCTGCTTGGGCGTCCGGCTTATGCCAGTTTCATGGCAAGGCCGTGTTATGTTTATCTACAGCTTAAGATGCTAGGTCATAAGGGGACCATCACAGTACATGGGAGCAGGAAGATTGCTTTGGAATGTGAGGAAGGTGACGCGGCTTACGCTGAGTCGGTTTGTGCCACGGAAGAGCTGAAGTTTTATAAAGACAAGGTTGATCCGGCAGACATGACTTCTTTGAAAAAGCCAACTACGGAGCACGATCCGGCGTTGAAGTTTAAATCAGCCACAGACACCAAGATGGTTGATTTTTTCCTGGCGATTCATCCAAGCAGTTCAGTATCAGCGCTAACTTGGATCCCAAATAGGAAAGTGCGCTCATCGAGTTCATCCGTGAGAACCGGGACATCTTTGCATGGAAGCCTTCTGACATGCCGGGTGTACCGAGGGAACTCGCTGAGCACACACTTAATATAGATCCTAAGTTTAAACCGGTCAGACAGTTTCTCCACTGTTTCAACAAAGAAAGGCGTAAGGCTATCGGTGAGGAGGTAGCTCGGCTGTTGGTCGTAGGGTTTATCGTGGAGGTCTTTCACCCAGAGTGGTTGGCTAATTCGGTGCTGGTTCTTAAGAAAAACGGCACTTGGCGTATGTGTGCAGACTACACAGATTTGAACAAAGCTTGCCCAGCCGATCCCTTTGCCCTCCCTTGTATTGATCAGATTATTGATGCTATGGCGGGTTGTGACCGTTTGTGTTTTTTGTATGCTTATTCTGGTTATCATCAGATCAAATTGGCAGTTAAGGACCAGGAGAAGACAGCTTTTATAACTCCCTTTGGAGCCTTCTGCTATGTCTCCATGCCATTTGGGCTCAAGAGTGCCCAGGCGACTTATCAACGCTGTGTTCAGAATTGTCTTCATAAGCAGATTGGGCACAATGTTCACGCATATGTGGATGATATTGTGGTAAAGTCCAGGAAGGAGGAAACATTGATAGATGACTTGAGAGAAACCTTTGATAACCTCCGGGTTTACAAGATGATGCTTAATCCGGACAAATATGTCTTTGGTGTTCCGGCAGGCAAGCTCTTGGGGTTTCTGGTGTCTAACAGGGGCATTGAGGCTAATCCGGAGAAAATCACAGCTATCACATCTCTGGCTAAACCGGCATGTATCAATGACGTTCAGCATCTGGCGGGTCGGATTGCGGCTTTGAGCCAGTTTATCAGTCATCTAGGGGAGAAGGCTATCCCTTTATATCAGATGCTGAAGAAAACGGATGACTTTGTATGGAGCAATGCGGCTGATAAAGCGTTTGAGGATCTGAAGAGGCAGTTAGCTGAACCGCCTGTGCTTGCAGCTCCGATCGATAAAGAGCCTTTACTGCCATATGTGGATGCTAATGCCAGGGATGTCAGTGTGGCTATTGTTGTGGGGCGCAAGGATGCTAGAAAGGAATATTCGGTTCAATGACCGGTTTATTATATTAGTGAGGTGCTTATTGAATCAAAGCAGAGGTATCCGCATTGGCAGAAGCTGGTGTATGGGGTGTTATGGCAAGCCAGAAGCTCAAACATTATTTTCAGGGTCATCCCATCATGGTGGTCAGTTCAGCCCCTCTAGGAGATATCATTCAAAACAGAGAAGCAACTGTCCGGATTGCCAAGTGGGCTATTGAGCTTGGACCTCACGGGCTCAAATATACACCTCGCACAACGATCAAATCCCAAGCACTTGTGGACTTCATCCATGATTGGACAGAGTTGCAGGCACCAGAGGAAAAGCCAGATAACAAATATTGGACTATTCACTTTGATGGATCCAGGCAATTGGAGGGCTCGGGGGCTAGAGTTATATTAACTTCCCCATGAGGTGACAAGTTTTGTTATGTTCTTCGCTTAATGTTCCCTTGTACTAACAATGCAGCTGAGTACGAGCCTTACTCCACGGTCTTCGGATGGCTATGGAGATGAACTTAAGCCGGGTTAAGTGCTTCGGTGACTCAGACCTAGTGGCTCAACAAGTATCTGGCACTTGGGATTCTAAGGACCCACTCATGGCTGCATATCGACGAGAGGTGGACATAGTAGTTGGTCATTTCAAGGGTTATCAAGTCGACCATATAGAACGGAAAAAGAATGAAGCAACGGATGCTTTAAGTCGCCTAGGCTCACAGCGTAAACCGGTGCCACCTAATGTCTTCCTCGACGTACTGCATAATCCATCGGTCTAGATACCAACAGAGGAGGAGTTGGCTATTCCTGACCCGGAGGCCCATTTGGTGGCAGCTCTGCATGTCATACCGGATTGGACAGTCTCGTACTTGGCTTACATGAACCGAGGCGAGTTACCGAAGGATAAAACCTTGGCCCGGCAGATAATCCGGTGTTCCAAGTCAATGACCATAATCAATGGGGAGTTACATTGTTACAGTGTCACAGGAACAATTCAGCATTGTGTATCTCCTCAAGAGGGTTGTGAGATTTTGCGAGAAATCCACGAAGGAGACTGTGGTCACCACGCCGGTTCAAAATCCTTGGTAGCTAAGGATTTTCGTCACAGTTTCTATTGGTTGACAGCTCATGCTGATGCTAAGGATTTGGTCAAAAGGTGTGACGGTTGTCAAAAATTTGCACGCCGCGCTCATGTTCTGTCTCAGGAGTTGAGAATGATCCCAATCACTTGGCCATTTGCAACTTGGGGGCTCGATATGGTTGGACCCTTTAAGAGATCCAAGGACAAAAAGACCCACATGTTAGTGGCAGTGGACAAATTTACCAAATGGGTAGAAGCAGAGCCAGTCAGTAAGTGTGATGCAGCCACGGCGGTTCAATTCATCAAAAAGGTGATATTCCGGTTTGGTTTCCCACACAGTATTATAACTGATAATGGTACTAATCTATCAAAGGGTGAGATGGAGGAATTTTGCCAATGTGAGCACATCCGGCTTGATGTAGCATCAGTGGATCACCCCCAATCTAATGGTCAAGCGGAGAGGGCAAATCAAGAAATTTTGAGAGGTATTAAACCCCGACTTATGGTTCCATTAAAGCGGACACCAGGTTGTTGGGTGGAGGAGTTACCTTCTGTGTTATGGAGTATCAACACCACACCTAACAGATCTACGGGTTACACACCTTTCTTCATGGTTTACGGAGCAGAGGCGGTTCTCCCTAGTGACATCCGTCATGACTCACCTTGTGTGACGGCTTATGTTGAAGCTGAGAATGAGATAGCACGTCAGGACTCACTGGACCTGTTAGATGAGGAGCGTGATTTAGCAGCAACATGTTCGGCGATTTATCAACAAGATCTCCGACGTTATCACAGCCGCTGGGTTAAGAACAGAACTTTTCAAGAAGGCGATCTGGTGCTCCGGCTCATCCAGGATCAGACTAATATGCACAAGTTATCCCCACCTTGGGAAGGACCTTTTGTGGTCAGCAAAAATCTGCACAATGGGTCATACTACCTCATTGATGTTCGAGAGCACAAAGACTCACGTAAATCGGAGGAGGAGACCAAGCAGCCATGGAATATAGCCCTTCTTCAGCCTTACTATACTTGAGCCACATGCTCTTCTTATGTACATACTTATGACAATGTATATATTATATAATAAACCGGAGCCTCGGTTAAAGCGGGGTCTCTGTTCCTTTTTTACATCATGTGTGGTTTCACAAGGGTTTCTACTGACAAAGCGGAGTTTTATTAACCCGACTTATAAGGCCACACAGATATGAAGAGAGTCACTAGGGGGCTTGGTCGTATCCGAACCATAGCTACACCTCTTGATCGGTTTAAAACCAAAAAGGGACATCACTAGGGGCTTGGTTGTCTTCACACCATAGCTACACCTCTTGATAGGCTTTAAGCCAAAAGGAAATTATGTGGAACCAAATAGAGTCTGTAGCATCAAGCACAGCTCAAACATAGGTAACAAGTGAGCACAGCTCAAAAATTACCTGGGGGCTCCTTGCTTCTCAAAGAACAACGAGCTTGCACCCTTGTAATAGGCTATCAAGCCAGGCTTGGAAGCCAGGTGTATTCACTTGTCAAAGGTAAACCTGGGTTATCCTGCCTCTTTAAGTAAGCCACTCCGTCGAGGTAAACCTGGTATGACCCATCGAACGATTGACAAGTCAATTCCATGGACCCTGAACTTGTCAAAGTTAAAACAGTGATTGGTTAAAGATCGAGGTCCATCTTAAAAGGCTTTGCAAAATGGTTTAACTCAGTGGCCTGGTAGCCCATGAACAACCTCGATTTAGGGCCTGGCAGCCCATGAAAAGCCTTGTATATTTCTTTTTGATTTGCTATTTTTTATCTTTTGATAAGGGATTTATGAATATTTTCTGATAAACCGGTGTTTGTCACAACCCGGCATGACTTTCAACGCAGTTGTTAGTACATGGTCAGTTTTAAACCAGTAGTACATTGCTTCGGTCTGGTTTTGACTAGATGTCACCAGCCTTATACAAACAAATAAGCGGCTATTATAGCACCGTACGGTTTTTATGTGAACCGTCAAGAGGACAAGGAGTCATCAACACTCCGAATTGGTGTTTTTTCACCATTACCATACAAGCAGTTGGTCAGCCAACAAGGTATGTCACATATATCATCTATTTTATCCGGTTAATACAAATCTTGGTTATATATCCAAGTTATGTTTATATTTTTGGGCATCATGACCCGTCCAGTGGTAAACCACTAGGACGCTTTCAAGTTCTTATATGTAGGAACACAAATTATAATGGACTATGCATAAACAGATCCCAAAAGAGGAACAAGTTTTCAAAGTATCAAGCAACACAAGCATGCTCGATGGCATGGCAGATAAAGGTGTTTCTGCTATCGTATTACAAGGAGCTTCAAAACGGCCCAAATTGAATAATTGTTTTCAAGTAGTGGCAGACTGTAGCTGATAACCCGGTCGATGGTTTAGGATTCTTCATCGGGACGGCTTGACGATTGAGGGTCGTATTGTGCAGTCACATCTTCTTCATTCCTCCCCAGACGTTGGAAATCAATCGTTGACCAATCGATTCCGGTTAAAGCTTGAAACACGGCATCTTCATGGATAAGGCTGGAGGGGGCAATGTCAGGAGCGTAAGTATGCTTACGGATTGGAGGCACAAGATCTTCAACATCATGGATCACCGCGGGCTGTCTCTTTCCCTCAACATCATAAACTGGTTGGAAATGAGATAAATCGGTGTCCTCTGCCAGTTTGCTTGCTATTGGCCGCATCTCCTTTGTTAGCCTTCGCAGATCGTCATTATTGATGTCTGAGCCGTCTTCTTTCACACCAGGATACCCTTTGATGATATCTGCCGGTTCAAGATCCGGAATCCATGCCTTGGCACGGATTAGCGCGGTCAGTGCTCCTGATCTTGCGGCTGATCTCTTCAGTTCGTTGATCCGGGCCGGTAGCATGGCCATCTTCTCAATTGTTTCCTTTATCAACGATGGCGTCGGCTTGTTATTGGCTGCAATGCAAATGGCACGCTGGGATCCAGAGAACAACTGTTCTATTAAGGTGTAGGCCGATTTAAGTTTCATCTGCATGTCAGAGCCCAGATGAGCAATGCGGGTCCCTGTCATAGTTCAGCATCAGTAAACCAGCCATTGATAAGATCTTATGAATAAGACAAACTGCACGTGAGGGCACTTACCAAACACAGTAGAAGTCATGGCATCAATCTACCGCTTTAAACCGGCCAGTTCTTCCGCCACCGGTTTCAGGGCTGCCTCTGCATCCTCGGCCTTTTTTGTCAAACCGGCCTTTTCTGTTTCCCAGTCAGCACGCTCCTTGTTGAAAGTCTCTTTTAGCTTCTCCATAGCTGCCAAGGCATTGGTCAGCTCTTCTTTGGCTTTGGAAGCCTCTGCTTGTTGAGACTTTACATTCTCTTGAAGGTCTGCGGTTTGAGCATCCTTCTTATTCAGCTCAGCCTACAAAGGTGAGATATATCATCAAAACAGGTTATGAAGTACCAAGCGTATAACAAGTTATGCACTTTGTACTTGGGGGCTAATGCCTTTTTGTTCTATCATCAACATAGTTTTCACAAGTCTCAAGTACAATGCAAGAATTATCCTTAACACTTGGGGGCTAATGTACATCTGTTCAAAGCTGACGAATTGATTCAAGACCCAGTTTACCTCGCAAAGCTAAACCGGCCCTTGGGGGCTACACAGGTGAAAAACTAGAGGAATATAATGGTCACGTCTGATTTACATCAAACGATCAGTTGGTATATGGAGGATACATTTGTAAAAGATAATGTCTTATAAAGTCCCGGTTTATGATTTTCATCATAAACCGGCCCTTGGGGGATGCTTGGGTTGATGCGTGTACTTTGGATTTAAGAAAGGAAAGGGATGAAAATACCTCATAGCGCTCTTTCATCAAGTTCACCAAGCCAGCTTCATAATCTCGGTTTGAGTGCAGACGGTTTAGAAAACTGGAGTGGAGTTCTTGAGCGCCGAGATGGGCGTAGCTTGACAAGTCAGTGCTCCATTTACCTTTTTCCATGGTAGCACGCTCTTCCTTGGCACTATGTTGGGCTAAGATTACAGGATGGCCAGGAGAGGTGTGACCAATACCAGTAATGGTAACCTCGCCTTCTTTATCTCCAGCAGCTTTTTCTGGAGTTGATGGAGTTTCAGTAGCTCTCACCGGACTAGCCTAGATTGGATCTACCGGTTCAGCATCAAGCACAGCAGTATCAACTTCCGGTTGTTCATCGATATTGTGATCTTGAGGGGGTGGCTCATCAAAGGTGGCTTCATGATTGGGACCCTCCGGTTCGACAGTTTGGTCCGGTTCACCTGTTTGTTCCGGTTCAAGAACCACCTGGTCTTCAGACGGATTGTTCACCCGAGTCTTTTTGCTGGGACTGGCTTTGGCTCTAAAAAACAGAAAAAGATGTGAAAGTTAAGCATAATATATAAAGTATGGAAAACATTCAAAGAAGGGGTTCAAGTACTTACCCAGCTACAGTTTTAAGAGGAGGAAGTTGGGTCGCTGTTGACTCGCCAGAAGATGAGGGAGGTGTCACCTGATAATTTTAATCGGACGGATTAAGAGGTTGTTGGAAATAACCTGCCTTGGGATAAGAATTGTCAGAAGGAGGTGAGACCTCAGATTGGCGCTTTCGGACCGGGGTGTCAGGTAAACCCGCCGAAGTGACCTTTTGGCCGCTGTGCCGGGTTGTGCAGCGAGCCTCGTGCTGCTGCTTCTTCAAAATAAATGTTGGTTCCAAGTGAGCAAGAGGATGTGAAAAGCTTACTTTCTGGATTGCTTGACGGATTTTTTGTGTTGGCAGAGTCTGAACCGGAGGAAAGGATAATTACCTCTACATTGTCAGCTTGGCTACCTTCCGTGCCCTCCTGATAAATATCATTGTTAATGAGATGCCTAAAAAGGGAACCAAGTGAATCAAGTTCTACCTCAACTTCCGGTTCATCCACGTCGTCATCTAGTTCCATGCTGATACGTTCAGCTGCCTTCCGCTTTGAGGTTTTCTTGACGGTTTTTGTTTTGGGGCAGGAAGGCTTTGCCGCTTTTTCTGCAGGTTTCTTCTTCCAGAATGGATCATCACCCTGTTTATAAACAAGCAGAAAGATATTCACAGGTTGAACAGTCTAAAAAGATATCAAAGGTAAAAAGGAAGGACAGTACTTACAGCATGCGGTTTGTTTTTTTGTGTAAAAGGGGTTTAGGCCGGTTTGGCGGCAGACAGATTCCGATTCATTCAAAATCTTCTTGAAACCCTCAGTGACTTCTTCATCAGTTAACTGAATGTTGATGTGACGTTGGGAGTCTTCTACTTCACCAGTGTACTCACACATTAAACCAGAGCGGCAACTTAATGGCAAGATGCTCCAGGATATCCAGCAATGCACAAAGTCGACGCCTGATAAACTGTTGGCCATAAAGCCTCGGAGCTTGGCGATTTGAGGGACATAAGAGGCCCATTCCTGGGCACTTAGACGTTGCGGCAGTGGATGCGTGTTGGAAAGACGGTGGGCACGGTAACCCGTCAGAGGGTTCTCATCTTCAGGGGAGGTGTCTTTACAGTAGAACCAAGTTTGGTTCCACTCTTTGGGGTGACTATGCAGCTTGGCATGAGGGAATTCAACCTATTTTCTTTTTTGAATAGAGACACCACCAAGTTCAGTGTTGGGTCCATCTACAAATTCAGTGCACCGGTTCAGATGGAAAAAATCCCGGAACAACTCAGCAGTTGGTTCTTCTTGTAAGTACACTTCACGGAAGACTTGGAAGTTGCATATATTGGATACTGAATTAGGTCCAATATCTTGAGGGTGGAGCTGGAAACTGGCAAGCACGTCCCGGAAAAACTTTGACCCGGGCGGTTTGAAACTACGACCTATGTGTTCAACAAATACCACTACCTCACCCTGCTTAGGGGTAGGAGGATTCTCCGGTCCAGGAACTCGCCACCGGATCCCATTCTTTTTGGGTAAGGTACCAATTCTGACCATTTCGTTAAGCTACTCTTCGGTAACCCGGGAAGGAGCCCAGTTACAAGCATAAAACTGTTTCGCCATTGCAAGCGAAAAGCTGAAAGGAAATACCGGTTTACAAATCATTCAAGGTGATACATAAGATGCACGGGATACAGATATACAAGTATGTAAATTGCGTAAACCGAAGGCTGATACAATAATGAATGACAGGGCAATATCAGAACTAAGGTGTATGCATGCTGTTAAACCGGAGTATAACAACAGAGGTAAAAGGCTTGTCCGGTTCACCAGGGGACTAATGGTATATGATAGATTGCTTTTACAAAGGTAAACCGCCTATGTGGTGAAGAGGATACAGATCTAAGGCAAAAATGACTAAGTAAGGTAAAAACAGATTTCACAAGGTTGCAGGGAAATTCTGGATCTACTGTAAGACAGGAAAGTAAAAAGTAGACCTAAAAGGTTGATCCCAAAGCAGTTCACAAAGGACCAGATCAGTTTTTATGCGCGTAAAGGTTTGTTGTGGTAACAGAAGATAAGCCATTACATGGAATACATCAGGTTTGAGGTTTTTATCCATGGACTAAGGAGAAACAGGGAAGAACAGCGCCGGAGCCTCGATGAACTTCGACGAACGAGGAAACCCTAGTTAGATCTACAACGGAGAAAGGAAGGGACTTACAGTGGCTGTTGAAGCAGCGGAGGTACGCCGCGGCTCTCTCGTGCAACCAAGTTGATGCAGTGGCCAGCGGAGACGCGGAGGCGAAGCTCGGTGACGGCGGCGGCGCTCAGATGCAGAGGCGTCACAAGGAGGAAGAAGAAGTGGAGGAGACGAAGGGAAAAAAAGAGAAGGGCCCGTGGTCCTATTTATAAGGCAAAGTGATAAGTGACAAGTGCGTGAATCGAGGAGCTCAAAATGGATAGTTAATAAGGATGTTTCCTCGATGGTTGGATATTCATTAAATGAAGGGAATCTTCGGCTTCAATGAATAAATGACGTCATGGCGGTTTACTACGGATCTAAAGGATGACATCATGGTGGTTTACCAGATCTATATGAAGATGACAGGGCAAGAATTTTTCTAAGTATTGAAGATTGACATGAACAAGTTCAAATCAATCTGGGGCCTAATGTTGGCGATATGACTACTTGAGGTAAACCAGCTAGGAGTGACCGGGTTAACCCCATGAATATAGAAGCCCATGAAGACGTAAGGATGGTGGCTGTAGGATCGAAAGTATGTCTAGAAGGGGGGGATGATTAGACTACTTGACCAATTAAAAATCTATCCTTTTCCCAATTTTAGTCTTTGGTAGATTTTAGCTATCTTAGCACACGTCAAGCAATCTTAACACAATTCAAGCAAGCATGCAAAGAGTCTATGAGCAGCGGAAAGTAAAGCATGCAACTTGCAAGAATGTAAAGGGAAGGGTTTAGAGAATTCAAACGCAATTGGAGACACAGATGTTTTTGTCGTGGTTCCAATAGGTGGTGCTATCGTACATGCACGTTGATGGAAACTTCAACCCACGGAGGGTAACGGTTGCGCGAGTCCACGGAGGGCTCCACCCATGAAGGGTCCACGAAGAAGCAACCTTGTCTATCCCATCATGGCCATCGCCCACGAAGGACTTGCCTCACTAGCGGTAGATCTTCATGAAGTAGGCGATCTCCTTGCCCTTACAAACTCCTTGGTTCAACTCCACAATCTTTGTCGGAGGCTCCCAAGTGACACCTAGCCAATCTAGGAGACACCACTCTCCAAGAAGTAAAAAATGGTGTGTTGATGATGAACTCCTTGCTCTTGTGCTTCAAATGATAGTCTCCCCAACACTCAACTCTCTCTCACAGGATATGAATTTGGTGGAAAGAAGATTTGAGTAGAAAGCAACTTGGGGAAGGCTAGAGATCAAGATTCATATGGTGGGAATGGAATATCTTGGCCTCAACACATGAGTAGGTGGTTCTCTCTCAGAAAATGTGTATTGGAAGTGTAGGTATGTTCTGATGGCTCTCTCCACGAATGAAGAGTGGGTGGAGGGGTATATATAGCCTCCACACAAAAACTAACCGTTACATACAATTTACCAATCTCGGTGAGACCGAATTGAGAAACTCGGTCAGACCGATTTAGCAAACCTAGTGACCGTTAGGATTTTCGGTGGGACTGAGATGCAACTCGGTAGGACCGATATGGTTAGGGTTAGGGCATAACGTAATCTCGGTGTGACCGATTACACAAACTCGGTGGAACCGATTTTGGTAATAAGCTAACCAGAGAGTTGGTCAGGTAAACTCGCTGGGACCGATCGCTCATTTCGGTGAGACCGAAATGTTACAAAAGGGAAACAGAGAGTTCACATTGCAATCTCGGTGGGACCGATCGCTCATCTCGGTAGGACTGAAACGTTACGAAGGGAAACAGAGAGATTACAACCCCATCTCGGTGCGACCGAGATCCCTATCGGTGAGACCGATTTGCCTAGGGTTTGTGGCAGTGGCTATGACATCTGAACTCGGTGGCGCCGGATAGAAAGAATCGGTGGGGCCAAGTTTGACTTTTGGTTTAGGTCATATGTGGATGTGGGAAGGTAGTTGAGGGTTTTGGAGCATATCTCTAAGCACTTATGAAGCAAGAAAGCCATTAAGCAACACCTCATCCCTCCTTGATAGTATTGGCTTTTCCTATAGACTCAATGTGATCTTGGATCACTAAAATATAAAATGTAGAGTCTTGAGCTTTGAGCTTGAGCCAATCTTTTTTGTCCTTAGTATTTTGAGGGGTCCACTTTCCTCATCCATGCCATGCCTTTCATTGCACTTTTCCTCAAATATTAATCTTGGAATAGCATTAGCTCAATGAGCTATATGTTGTTAGGAATTACCAAAACCACCTAGGGATAGTTGCACTTTCAATCTCCCCCTTTTTGGTAATTGATGACAACATATAGATCAAAGCTTCAACAAATGATAATAAGAGTGAAAAACATTGTCGCTTTGAGAAGTATGGGAAAAGCAAGAGCTCCCCCTAAAATTGTGCATAGATTATGATTTGCTTTGGACTGCAAATGCACAAAGGGTTAGGCTCATGGGTTACTCTTCCATGTCACATACATCTTGGTGGAGCGCTCAAAATGATAATAATTAAATACATGCACTCATCACCAAGCAAAGTGAATGATCATATAGGGATAAAATGATAATGTCATCCAACAAGCATTAATGTAGCATATGATCAAACACATGATCATCCAAGTATCACGCAGACAAAATGTATCGCAAACAAGCAAATAAAGTTCAACCACCAAAGCAAGAGAGAATAAAAAGCAACGCTCTCTCTCGAAGCCTATGATCTATACATTTTTCTCCCCCTTTGGCAACAAGTTACCAAAAAATTCCTAGAAAATGCATAGCACTAAATCGTCTCTCAGGCTTGGTCTTCAGGTGGTGGTGTCCGGGTAACTCCAAGAACGAAGGCTTCAGTCGAAGTAGATGGAGCTGATGGAGTAGGTGCTGGAGCTGGTGGCACTGAAGTTGTAGCTGGTGCAGATGAAGTGGCTCTGGTGTCTGGAACAGGCACTGCAGTAGATCTCTGAGCTCTAGGCACTCTGGCAAATGCATCAGTGGTTGTCTTGCCCTTCCTCTCCTGCATATCATCCTGAAGTTGCTCCACAACAGACTGTATCTCAGTTACCTTCACATCCAAGTCATAGAACTTTTGCTCGACGATCCTTTCCAAGTTCTCCTGGTTTTGAGTTAGGGTGGCCAGTCCCATCTCAATCCTCAGAGTGGATGCAATCAGGTAGCCAAGCTGATCTTGCTTGCTCTTCAGAAGATACTGAGATGCTTCTTCAGTAGTTGGCATCCTTGCAACCTTTTCAGCCTTTGCCTTCTCCTTCTTGGCTTGTGCGTGCACAGAAGCTGGTTCATCTTCATCCATCACTACAGTGTTGTCCTCAAAGTCTGGGTGGATGGGCAAGTGCTCCTTGTCCAGCAGATATGTGCCAGTGCCCATCTTGGAGTTGATCAGCTCCTGGATCTGTGGGGCATACCCACAACTCCTCTTCTGATCAGCAGCTGTCCTCTTTATAGTTTCAACTATAAGACTCATGACTTTAAACTTTTGTGGAACATAAAAAATGTGCAGCAAGTTGATGGAGTGACCTCTGATCATCTTGTGACCACCTGAGTTTGGCAAGAGAGTGTGCTTGAGGATCCAGTTGATAGTTGGCAAGCCTGACAGAAGGTAATGTACAGATTCAAACTTGTGTGTCTCAAGAGCAGCATCTGGGATCTCCTTGTACATGTGTGCCATGGTGTTGTGATCCTTCTTCTTGTTGGCATAGACATCAAAGTCATCTTCACTCTCTTTTCGAGCATTGATCAATTTCGCCCATTCAGCAACCGTGGACTGGTACCTCGTACCTTCAGACATCCAGACAATCCTTCCATCTGGGTAGAAGTGAGCTGTGGAGTAGAATTGCATGACGAGCTCATCATTCCACTTTGTGAGCTTCAGAGCCACAAACTTATCAACTCCACAAGCCTTGAAAATGTCATATACACCAGGGAAGTGATCCTCATTTTCCTTGATGTACTCCCAGTCGACCCATCTCATGTCACATACTATTGGTTTCTTGTCAAGTAAGATGGTCCCATAGAAGTCCTGCTGTTCTTTGGTATGGAACCTGTAGTCCACAGCAGTCCTTCTCCTGGTGGCATATGGATCAGACTCTCTCCATAGCCTTAATCCTGAGTCCTTCCTGATCTTCATGTTCTCAGCTACTGGATGAGCATCATTGTGATCTGGAATTTTTGGCTTCAACTTCCTCAAGACATGTGACTCATCATCTTCTTCTTCCATTTCAGCTTCAGGCACTGGGCCTTGTTCTTCTCCTCAGCAGGGATGTTCCTGGTGCTCCTCTTTGGTTTTGGCTTTGGAGCTGGAGCACCAGCCTTAGGAGCAGTCTTAGGCTTAGATGGAACAGCCCCTACCCTTATGGCATCACCCATAAGCTTCTGAGCTTTGGGTGCTGGTGCAGCATCTTCTTCCTCTTCCTCTTCAGAATCTCTCATGATTGAGGATCTCCCAAGCACTCTAGCAGTGGTCTTTTTGACCCTCTCTTTCCTCTTCTTCTCTGCCACATCCTGCTCTTTGGGTGCAGATCCCAAAGTCTCTTGAGTAGATGCTCTGGCCTTAGACATTGGAGCTCTCTTGGCAGAAACCTTTTGCTTCATGCCTGGCTTGGTGGCAGCAGCTGTGCCATATTCCTTCTTCAAGACTTTCCTCTTTGAGGTGGTTTCTTATTCCTCAGCCACATAGTCCTCATCCTCTGACTCTGAGGTTCTTTTCTTGCTGGCCCTGGTGGCAGCCTTTGGCAGATTGCTTGGTGTGCTCCTGCTGCCATCATTTGAGCTGCTAGAGGGACTAGTACCCTCACTTAAGTGAACCTGCTCCTCTGACTTGTTCTGACTGTCACTTTGATCAGACATGGTGCAAACACTGACAACAGACCCTGTGAATAGATGATAGATGAGGTAGAGTGGATGAGCATCACAAAATGCAGAGGTTTTTGCAAAAGAATGAGTCAAAAACTTAGTTTTTAGTTTTCCACAGAAAGCATTTCGGATCAAGCGATTTGTAAACTCGGCGATACCGAAGCAGCTTTTGGAACCTAAACTAGTGAACTCGGTCAGACCGAGTCACAGTTCAGTGGCACCGAGACTGCTAGGGTTTCACAAAGTCCTGAACTCGGTCACACCGATTTGCAATTCTCGGTCAGACCGAGAACCACATGTGCAATGGCCTGAGCCTAATCAGTGGTACCGAGTTCCACAACTCGGTGGGTCCGAGATGGTTTCGGCGGAAACCTAACCCTAAATTCTCAATTCATGACTAAACTACAGAGTGTTTTCGATGGATAGAATGATTTCAATCGTGGCAAGATACATGGCAAAGCAATGTGCTGGGGAATCTGAGATAGAACAACACAGTGATTGTGTTCACACCTTAGTTCGGCGATGAACTCGCTACGGCGGCAACAGCGGGGATGATTCCCGTTGACAGCGGTGGAGACCAGCGGCAGGAGGTGGCTGGCGACGTGGAGGATGATCCGGAGACCCAGAGAGGCAGAGCGGGCTAAGCGCGGGTCGAGGAGGTTCAGAAAGTTTTCCAAAATTTGACCCGTGGGTATATATAGCCCGACCCTGTCGGTGTGACCGAGTGGAACAACTCGGTGGCACCGAGATTCATAACTGCAAGCAGTTACTGAAACTCGGTGTGACCGAAAAGTTCAAATCGGTTGCACCGAGAGTGAAAACCTAGATCGACTTAGTGATCTCGGTATGACCTAAATGGGTGAATCGGTCAGACCGAAACGCACAAAGAAGTTTTGGAAGTTTAAGTCTATGACGAATCGGGGACTCCGAGTGCTCCTCACACAGAGTGGTTCGAATCTGACTTGATCAAATTTTGTGATGCAGCATGAATAGAGTTTGAGACGAGAAGAGCATATATAGCTAGAGAAGGTTCTTAGGCATTCTTGTCCATCCACTTGGCCAAAAGAAAAGGAAACCAATCAATCAAAACAACAAGTGGATGTCCTTGAATGAGTAAATTATGCAACCAACATGCTCACACAATAAAATGGCAATTGAAATATGTGGCAAATCATGCACAAACAATTCTAGCATCTATCAAGCAATTGGCGATGACTAGGTCATCTATATATGAGTATATTGACTTAGGAGTCAAATGAGAACATTTGATCATAGGTCATACTCATCGTTTAAGCACAAGTGGGGTTACCACTTTTACATAAAAACGTTGTTGTGTTCACACCATTAGAGTTGCTTTAACTCAATTGTTAGAGTAAAGCTCCCCCTAGATGTGAGAACCCCCTAAGAGGGATGAACTAACCTTGGGTTTTGTCGATGATGAGTTCATGTAGGTGTTGAAGATGTGGATGCTCTATGTTGATGTAGATCATTTGGAGCTATCCTTTGGAGTGAGTTGCACTTTCCATACCTACACGGGTTAGTCCCACAAGGAACAAACAAGGATATCCATAGACATAGAGTGATGCACACACAAGATGATGTCTATGAAAGCTTTAGGTTACCTTGTCCCTTGTCTTACCAACAAGAGGGTTTGTGACTCCTTGAACTAGTGCAAGATGTGGAAGTTGGTTGCACTTGTTCTTGCCAAAATGATAAGAGTGAAGTATGTTCGCAGAGTCACCCTTAAGAACTCTCTAGTTCTTCTTTTTCGGGATCCACACCATCTTGATGGGAATCCTCGGAGTTGTAGTTGTACTTGATGAAGTGGAACTTGACGTAGTCTTGGGAACCCACTTGATCAAGGCCTTAGGAGCTTCTTCAAATGCATCAATTTCCTCTTAAAGCTTGTCCTTGCCTTTTTGCTTGTGGTCTTGTGGTGGAAGATCATCTTGAGCTTGTGTCCCTTTGAAAGAAGTAGGGTCATACTTCTCTTGTTGAGGAACAAACTTCGTCTTGGGGTATTGATGTTCTTCCCACTCAACTCCATTGGCATTGAACTTTCGTTCAAAACCAATACCTTGATTCTTCCGGTGCCTTCCTTGCTTGCGTACAATTTCCTCGAATTGCTTACTCCCAGCAAGGCTCTTGTCAACACCTTTCTCTATGATTCCCTTCAATAAGCTGTTTTCTTGCTCAAGTGTAACTTGGCTAAGAGAATCATTAGTGGAATCAAGAGAACTACTAGAAGCAACAACATTGGATTTAGCATGATTATTGTTGCTACTAGAAGAAGAATCTTTCTTGTTCTTGTTACTAGACTTGACTTGAGGCATGTAAGTGGATAAGAGTAAACGCTTGGCAATGTAAGAAGAACTTTTCTTGCGAAGATCATCATTGATGCCTTTAATAACTCATGCTCTTGCTCAAGGTTGAGCTTTTCAAAACGTAATTTCTCATGAGTCCTTCAAAGTTCTCGATGATCTCATAAGATAGTTTCATGAGCTAACTTAAGAGTGTTTAGTTCTTTAGTTAGAGACTCAAATTGTCATTCGTTTCATCTTGATTAGCATGATTAATTGACGTTTCATCATAGTATTCATCACTATAGTTGTCAACAAGTAAATCATCACCTAACAAGTCATCTTGATCACTATTAAAATCAACATACTCGGGTGCGATACCTTTGGACCTTTGGCCATGAAGCATCTTCCAATTCCTTCATTTGGTGAATCAAATATGTCGTAGGAGTTGGTTGACACAAGTGCTAGACCGGCAACACCTTCATCTTGAGTATATTCGGAGTCGGAGTGATAGCTTCTCTCGGAGTCATTGTCGGAGTCGGAGCCGGATACCCATTCACCAACATGAGCTTGATGTCTTCGTTTTGTGTAGCTCCTTGATGACTTGTCCTTTCTTTCCGAATCCTTGATTCTCTGAGAGGGTCTTCGTTCATATCGATCATAACTACTCCTTCTTTCCCTTGATGGTGATTCTTCTCTTCTACTTCTTCTTCTGGGAGAATCTTCTCCTCTCTTGTGGGGTGCCGTACACTCATTGGAATAGTGTCCAGGTCTTCCACAATTGTAACAGTTTCACTCTCGACTAGAAGATCTTTTGTCATTGTAGGACCTTGACTTGAAGCTTCTCTCTTTGCTTCTACTCTTGTAGAATTTGTTGAAGTTCTTCACCATTAAGCTCAATTCTTCATTGAAGGTTTGTTTTTCACTTGATGGTGTGAGGGCTTCGCATGAGGCTTTGTAAGCACCACTTGATTTGTTGTGGAGCTCCTCCTTATCCTTGAGTGAGATCTCATGAGCAACAATTCTTCCAATGACTTCCATTGGCTTGAGATCTTTGTAGTTTGGCATCATTTGGATCAATGTGCATACGGTATCGTATTTTCCATCCAAGGCTCTTAGGATCTTCTTGATGATGAATCTGTCGGTCATCTCTTCACTTCCTAAGCTGGCAATCTCATTTGTGATAAGAGCAAGCCTAGAGTACATTTCAGCGACACCATCACCATCCTTCATTTTGAACTTGTCAAGTTGACTTTGAAGCATATCCAACTTGGATTCCTTGACGGAGTCGGTACCTTCATGCATGTCAATCAAAGTATCCCAAATTTCCTTTGCATTCTCAAGACGGCTGATTTTGTTGAATTCTTTGGGGCACAATCCGTTGAAGAGGATATCACAAGCTTGAGCGTTGTATTGTAGCATCTTCAACTCTTCCGCGGTAGCTTCATGATTCGGTTCTTTCCCATCAAAGAATTCACCTTGCAAGCCAACACACACAATAGCCCAAACGGCAGGGTTATGTCCAAGAATATGCATTTTCATCTTATGCTTCCAACTAGCAAAATTAGTACCATCAAAGTAAGGACCTCTACGGTGATAATTTCCCTCGCTAGACGCCATACTCTCCTAGGTTGTGAAACCAAGGCTATGACCACCAAAAGCTATGGAAATCAAAGCAAATGGAGACCAAAGCTCTGATACCACTTGTAGGATTGAAAGTATGTCTAGAGGGGGGGGGGTGATTAGACTACTTGACCAATTAAAAATCTATCCTTTTCCCAATTTTAGTCTTTGGCAGATTTTAGCTATCTTAGAACAAGTCAAGCAATCTTAACACAATTCAAGCAAGCATTTAGGGTTTAGCCACTGTTGGACTATGAAGATACAAGATTGAAGACTTCGTCCCGTGTCCGGATGGGACTCTACTTGGCGTGGAAGGCAAGCTAGGCAATACGGATATGGATATCTCCTCCTTTGTAACCGACCTTGTGTAACCCTAACCTCTCCGGTGTCTATATAAACCAGAGGGTTTTAGTCCGTAGGACAATATACAATCATACCATAGGCTAGCTTTTAGGGTTTAGCCACTCTGATCTAGTGGTAGATCTACTCTTGTACTACCCATATCATCAATATTAATCAAGCAGGACATAGGGTTTTACCTCCATCAAGAGGGCCCGAACCTGGGTAAAACATTGTGTCCCCTGCCTCCTGTTACCATCTGCCTTAGACGCATAGTTCGGGACCCCCTACTCGAGATCCGCCGGTTTTGACACCGACGTTGGTGCTTTCATTGAGAGTTCCTCTGTGTCATCGCCGTTAGGCTTGATGGCTCCTACTATCATCAATGGCGATGCAGTCCAGGGTGAGACTTTTCTCCCCGGACAGATCTTCGTGTTCGGTGGCTTTACGGTGATGATGTCCGCTTGGCCATCTGGAGCAGATTGAAAGTTGCGCCCCTGGCCATCAGGTCAGGTTTGGAAGCTTAAACTACACGGCCGATATCCACGGAGACTTGATCTTCGACGGATTCGAGCCTCTGCCTTGTGCGTCACGCGGTCACGATGAGTACGATTTAGCTCTACCATCAGACATCATTCTAGAGATCGCACCGGCAGCCACTCCGACCCTCAATTCGGAGCCAGTTTCACCGACCATGGACGGGGGGATGGACCCCGCCACAGAGGCGTTACCCTCAGCAGCGATCGAGCCGAACATCGACCTTAACTTGCCCGAGAGCCATGTTGTTAAACTGCCGAATTCTTCTCCGGCCACGGACTCCGAACCGCCTGCGCCCGTTCCTATCGAATCTAATTGGGCGCCGATCATGGAGTTTACCTCCGCGGATATCTTTCAGCACTCGCCCTTCAGTGACATACTGAACTCATTAAGGTCTCTCTTCTTGTCAGGAGAGTCCTGGCCGAACTACGTCCGGCAGGACTGGGATGCGGACGACGAAGAAATTCGCGGCCCACCCACCACCCACTTGGTAGCCACTTTCGATGACTTAACCGACATGCTCGATTTTGACTCCGAAGATATCGACGGTATGGACGACGATGCGGGAGACGAAGAGGAACCACTGCCCACACGACACTGGACAACCACCTCATCATACGATATATACATGGTGGATACACCCAAAGAAGGCAATGGCAATGAGACAGCGGAGGATGACCCCTCCAAGAAGCAACCCAAGCACCGACGTCAGCGGGGCCGCTCTAAGTCCCGCCAAAGCAAAAGTGGTGACACCGGCACAAGAGGTAATAACACTCCGGATAGTGCCGAAGACAACAACAACCCCCTCCAGCAAGATTTAGAACAGGAGGATGGAGGAGCCAGCCCTCCTGAGAGAGCGGCATACGAAGAGGCGGAGGATGATAATTACATGCCCCCTCCGAAGACAAGGCAAGCCTCGGCGATGACGAATTCGCCGTGCCAGAGGATCCCGTCGAACAAGAGCGCTTCAAGCGCCGGCTTATGGCCACGCCAAATAGCCTTAAGAAAAAGCAGCAGCAACTTCAAGCTGATCAAGATCTGCTAGCTGACAGATGGACTGAAGTCCTCGTGGCCGAGGAATATAAACTCGAGCGCCCCTCCAAGAGCTACCCAAAATGAAGGCTGCTACCTCGACTGGAGGAAGAAGCGTATGATGTGGCTGATCGGCCACCTCGTGGCCGTGATAGAGAGGCATTCCAGCCAAAAGCTTAGCCCGCACCCCGACGCCATTCAAATAAAAAAGCATGGGGAAACATGCCAGACCTGCGAGATGTATTGGAGGACAAGGCAAAACATGCAAGATCGATCTACGGATCACGAGGGCGCACCACTATGCGAGACGATAAATGTCACGCCGGACATAGTAAAAGTAAATCCGGCCGGGCCGAACACAGCGGGCAAGACCCATTTGAGCTGCGTCGCGATATAGCCCAATATAGAGGCGCCGCACACCCCTTATGCTTCATAGACGAAGTAATGGATCATCAAATCCCAGAAGGTTTCAAACTTGTAAATATTGAATCATACGACGACACAACAGATCCTGCGGTATGGATCGAGGATTTCCTCCTCCACATCCACATGGCCCGCGGTGATGACTTACATGCCATTAAATACCTCCCACTAAAGCTCAAAGGACCAGCGCGACATTGGCTTAACAGCTTGCCAGCAGAGTCCATCAACTGTTGGGAAGATCTGGAGGCCGCATTCCTCGACAACTTTCAGGGCACTTATGTGCGACCACCAGATGCCGATGACTTGAGTCACATAATTCAGTAGCCAGAAGAATCGGCCAGGCAATTCTGGACTCGGTTCCTAACAAAGAAAAATCAAATCGTCGACTGTCCGGATGTAGAGGCCCTAGCGGCTTTCAAACACAACATCTGCGACGAGTGGCTAGCCCGGCACCTTGGTCAGGAAAAGACGAAATCTATGGCAGCCCTCACGACACTCATGACCTGCTTTTGCGCGGGAGAAGACAGCTGGCTGGCTCGCAGTAACAATATGTCAAAGAACCATGGTACCTCGGATACCAAGGACGGCAATAGCAGGTCCCGTCGCAACAAACATAAGCGCCGCATTAACAGCGATAATACAGAGGATACGGCAGTCAATGCCGGATTCAAAGGCTCTAAACCCGGTCAGCGGAAAAAGCCATTTAAACAAAGTACGCCGGGCCCGTCCAGTTTGGACCGCGTACTCGATCGCTCGTGTCAAATACACGGCACCCCAGACAAGCCAACCAATCACACCAACAGGGATTGTTGGGTGTTCAAGTAGGCCGGCAAGTTAATTGCCGAAAACAAGGATAAGGGGTCATATAGCGATGACGAGGAGGAGCCCCCGCAGCCACACACCGGAGGACAGAAGAGGTTTCCCCCACAAGTGCGGACGGTGAACATGATATACGCAACCCACATCCCCAAGAGGGAGCAGAAGCGTGCGCTCAGGGACGTATACGTGTTGGAGCCAGTCGCCCCAAAGTTCAACCCATGGTCCTCCTATACGATCACTTTCGATCGCAGGGACCACCCCACTAGTATCCGTCATGGCGGATTCGCCGCACTGGTTCTAGACCCAATCATTGACGGATTTCACCTCACTCGAGTCCTTATGGATGGCGGCAACAGCCTGAACCTGCTTTATCAGGACACAGTGAGCAAAATGGGTATCGACCCCTCAAGGATCAAACCCACAAAAACGACCTTTAAAGGCGTTATTCCAGGCATAGAGGCCCATTGCACAGGCTCAATTACACTGGAAGTGGTCTTCGGACCCCCGGATAACTTCCAAAGCGAAGAGTTGATCTTCGATATAGTCCCGTTCCGCAGTGGTTATCACGCACTGCTCGGGCGAACCGCATTTGCGAGATTCAATGCGGTACCGCATTATGCATACCTCAAGCTCAAGATGCCAGGACCTCGTGGGGTTATTACAGTCAATGGAAACACAGAGCACTCTCTCCAAACGGAGGAGCACACTGCGGCCCTCACAGCAGAAGCGCAAAGCAGCCTCTCAAGGCAATCCACCAGTTCGGCGTTTCAAGACTCGGACACCTTCAAGCGTGCTCGGAGAAATCGGCAACTAGACCGCCCGACGCGATCTGAGCTCGCATAAAAATGCGGCCCCCACCCCAGTCCCAGCCAAGCGGCAAAACTCGTGCCACGCGTAAATAATTACGGATTAAAAATACCATGGGCACAGGCGGGGAGGGGGGCACAACTGCGGCACGCCCCAAAACACGGTTTAAACCGCACTAGGGGCTTCCCGCTTGATTATTTTTCTTTTTCAGTACTTTAATCTCTGGAAACACTGTCCGGCAGCACTATTGCCGAACACATGATGCAGCAACTAAGGTGGCAGAAAGTTACGTCACACCACGGAATTCCCAGGTGGATTACAGTAATGAGCGAAATATTTGATTTAATACTATTCCTCAGCTTGCCCTTGGAAGGGACATAGTCCTACTCTTTGCTTATCGCACTATCTGTATCATTCTGCTTTAACGCACCTTTTTGAATAAACAATGCATAACATTACGACTATTATTGCATTCATGTTATATATATATGTGTTCTTTAATGACGCCTTGCAACCGTACACTTTGGTACGGCCAATACACCAGGGGCTTACGAACCCCACAATATGGTGTGAAAAGTCCGAACACTTTCACAAGTGCGGCACCCCGAACTTATAGCATTATATGCATCAACTCCGAATCATGTCTTTGGTCAAATGTTGGGTTTGCCCGGCTCCTATGTTTTGGTACCTTACGTTCCGCTCTATCGGCTAAGGTAGCGCTAGGAGAACTACTGCGATTGTGCCCCGGTTGTGCTGGGTTAAGCACCTCAATAGAGAAAGCTAAAACTGACTGTCATGATAAGGCGAGAGACTGGTCGCTGTTCGGTGAGGTTTCGAGTCCCTAAAGACTTATGCCACTTAGAGCGAGGGGCCGGCTCTGTCCGGCTTAAAGGCATGTATCGCGCCCCGAATTCGGCCTTCCGAAAACCAGGGGCTTCACCAAAATTTAAAATTATAGAATTCTATGGCTAAGTGAGAGTGATAAAGCATTATTAGTCCGGTTTCCTTGTTTGTTGTGCTGAGCACCTCCCTCGAAGGACCCAAAAATGGGAACAAGAGTGCTCAGGTTTATCCCGAACACCCCAGCACTCACGGCATGGGGGCAGAAGCCGAGGACTAGCCATCTCTCAGATTGGATAAACAGCCAAACAGAAGTTAATATTTTAAATTCAAACAAGCGTTGCTTAGCGCATATGAAACAAGTTTTCATACATACAGGATCACACGAGCAAGTTTTACTCAAATATTACATCTTTTTGTGCACTCGTTCGCTATGAGACGGGCACCCTGCAGAACACCCTCGTAGTACATCTCGGGGTGGCGATGCTCCTTGCCCTCCGGCGGCCCTTCCTTGATCAGCTTCACGGCGTCTAGCTTGACCCATTGCAATTTCACACGGGCGAAAGCCCGACGTGAACCTTTAATGCAGACGGATCGCTTGACGACCTCCAGCCGCGGGCAGGCATCCACAAGCTGCCTCACCAGGCCAAAGAAGCTGTTCGGAAGGGCGTCGCCAGGCCATAGCCGGACTATAAAGCTCTTCATGGCCTGTTCGGCCGCCTTATGTAGCTCGACCAGCTGCTTCAGCTGGTCGCTCGTTGGCACCGGGTGTTCGGCCCCAGTATACTGAGACCAGAATAGCTTCTCCGTTGAGCTTCCATCCTCGGCCTAGTAAAATTGTGCGGCATCGGACACGTTGCGGGGCAAATCTGCGAATGCTCCTGGAGAGCTCCGGATTCGGGTAAGTAATCGGTAATTTACTTTTACATGCTTGCTTTGCATATAGAATGCCTTACCCGCCGCTATCTTCTTCATTGCGTCGATCTCCTGGAGGGCCTTTTGGGCTTCGGCCTTGGCACTTTTTGTGCTCTTGAGGGCCGCGGCAAGCTCAGACTCTCGCGTCTTCAAGTCAAGCTCCAATGCCTCGTGCTTCGTCACAAGAGCCTGGAGCTCTTGCTGCACCTCACCCACCCGAGCCTCTTGCTTTCCTTGCTCGGTGCGCTCCTTGGATGCTTTATCTTCGGCCTCGGACAACGCTTGCTTTAGGGTCACCACTTTGGTTGTGGCCCCTGGCAAAGTCATGATGATCCTGTTATTTTGCAATCGCATTCTTTTTATACATATCCATAGACTAGGTACTACTTACCTTTGTTCTCCTCGAGCTGCCTCTTGGCAAGGCCGAGCTCGTCCTGGGACCCTTTCAGGTCCTGCTTCAGTACGGCGACCTCCGCAGTCAGTGCGGCAGATGCCAGCAGCGAAGCCTGCATATGCATATTGGCATACTTATATTAGACTCCTGCGATATTGTTTGATCCTCTGTTCGGCTTTTCTTTGTGAACACCGAACAGAGCATCAGGGGCTACTGTCTATGCGGTAATATTTTTCCTATACTTTAAACACTTACTTCAAAGCCTGTTAAAAGGCTGGCACAGGCTTCAGTCAATCCGCTCTTAGCGGACTGAACCTTCTGGATCACCGCACTCATAATAGTGCGGTGCTCCTCGTCGATGGAAGCGCTGCGAAGCGCTTCCACCAGATTGTCCGGCACCTCTGGATGGACAGAGGTCACTGGTGCAGGCGTCTTGCCCCTCTTAGAGGAGGCAGCCTGCCCGAGTCCGAAACCACTGGAGGTTCCGGCGCGGTGTTCGGCTGAGGGCCGAACTCGGAGCCCTCAGGGGCCTTGTCCCCTCTGCTCCCGGAGTCCGGGAGGCCGCCTTGAGGCGCCTCCGGGACTGTCTCCCCTTGACCCGGTGCCTCTTGAGACAGCACCTCAGCATCGTCCGCAGGATGGGGGGAGGTGGCGGTTGGAACTGGATCGCTATCCATATCCGACGAGCCCAGGGAGCCATCCGATGATACATCAATACGGGCTCGGGGCGGCCTGCATTATCACATTCGGCGTTAGGTAAAGTAGTGCGGAAAAGGGGTGCTATGAGTGACTCTGGTATCTGAATACTTACGACTTCCCCAGGGGCTTAACCCTGGGCAGCCACTTGTCTTCGCCGTCGGCGGCAGTGGTAGAGCTGTCCGGAAGGAGAGTCCTTCCCTTCTTGGACCCTTCGGCCTCCCTAGTTGGGGCGGCCTTCCTTTTTTGTCTCCCCCGTCTGGAGCGGGAGCATCTTCTTCTGCCTCCTCGTCTTCGGGGGAGGATTGCGCCGTAGAGTCCTCGGACGGTGAGTCCGATGACGCCTGGCGCTGGGAACTCTTTCGGGTTCCCTTGGCCTTCTTGGTCTTCTCCGGCACCGTATAAGGAGCCGGGGTCAGCATCTTCATCAGAAGAGTGTCTGCTGGGTCTTTGGGCAAAGGAGCCGGACAGTCGATCTGCCCGGCCGTCTCTTGCCAGTCCTATCAGAGGTACGGGAGTTTAGATCCTGCATGGAGTCTAGCTATGAAAAAAAAGTATCGTGTAAGAGCTAAAGCAGCTTACCGCTCTGGCTTGGCGCTTTGCGCTGAATCCGCGATCCTCAGTAGTGGGAGGGGGGACCTCGGCGCTCTTGAACAGCACCCTCCAGGCATCTTTGTGAGTTGTGTCGAAGAGCCTGTTCAGAGTTTGGTGCTGTGCCAGGTTGAACTCCCACAAGTTGAAGGCCCGTTGTTGGCACGGGAGGATCCGGCGGTTGAGCATGACCTGGACTACGTTGACGAGTTTGAGCTTCTTGTTGACCATGTTTTGAATACATGTTTGGAGTCCGGTCAGCTCTCCCGAGCTACCCCAGGACAGGCCCTTCTCTTGCTAGGAGGTGAGCCATGTGGGTAAGCCAGATCAGAACTCGGGGGCCGCTACCCATGTAGGGTCACGCGGCTCGGTGATGTAGAACCACCCCGACTGCCACCCCTTTATTGTCTCCACGAAGGAGCCCTCGAGCCATGTGATGTTAGGCATCTTGCCCACCATGGCGCCTCCGCACTCCGCCTGGCAGCCGCTCACTACCTTTGGCTTGACGTTGAAAGTCTTCGGCCATAAGCCGAAGTGGGGCTTGATGCGGAGGAAGGCCTCGCACACGACGATAAACGCCGAGATGTTGAAGATGAAGTTCGGGGCCAGATCGTGGAAATCCAGGCCGTAGTAGAACATGAGCCCCCGGACAAATGGGTGGAGAGGAAATCCCAGTCAGCGGAGGAAATGGGTGAGGAACACCACCCTCTTATGGGTCCTGGGGGTGGGGATGAGCTGCCCCTCCTCTGGGAGCCGGTGCGCGATGTCGTCGGGCAAGTATCCGGCTCTCCTCAGCTTCTTGACGTGTCCCTCTGTGACGGAGGAGACCATCCACCTGCCTCCCGCTCCGGACATGGTTGGAGAAGGTCGAGGTGGGAAATGCGAACTTGGACGCTAGAGCTCGAGTGTGCGAAGGTGGATGAGCAAAGGAGGAAGAAGGCATGGATGAAAAGGTAAATCCTTATCCCTTTATATGGGCAGACGAAACTATGCGTCCCCACTAGCCTGGTAAAACTCGCTTGTCCCCCAAGAGCCGCAATCGATGGCGCAGTTGGGTTACCCACACCCGTATTGATGAGAATCCCGTGATAAGGGGACACGACCTCTGCTTTGACAAGACGTGTCAAAAAACTGCCTCGCGTTATGTGCGGGGCTAGTTAAAGGAAACGGTTCGAATAATCACCGGGCTGTGACATAATGTCGTATTGCCAAAACAAGTCAGCAAATTAGATTTGTGGAAATATTATTCTCTCTGCGGTGGTATGTGGAACTTATTTTGCAGGGTCGGCCACTATCCTTGTATTCAAATTCTTCGGTGGTATATTCGGAGGAGGAACCTGCCTTGCAATGCCGAAGACAACACTACGCGGCGGACTCATCGTCATTGAAAGCCTGGTTCAGGGGCTACTGAGGGAGTCCTAGATTAGGGGGTCTCCGGACAGCCGGACTATGTCCTTTGGCTGGACTGTTGGACTATGAAGATACAAGATTGAAGACTTCGTCCCGTGTCCTGATAGGACTCTACTTGGCGTGGAAGGCAAGCTAGGCAATACGGATATGGATATCTCCTCCTTTGTAACCGACCTTGTGTAACCCTAACCTCTCCGGTGTCTATATAAACCGGAGGGTTTTAGTCGGTAGGACAACATACAATCATACCATAGGCTAGCTTTTAGGGTTTAGCCACTCTGTTCTTGTGGTAGATCTACTCTTGTACTACCCATATCATCAATATTAATCAAGCAAGACGTATGGTTTTACCTCCATCAAGAGGGCCCGAACCTGGGTAAAACATTGTGTCCCCTGCCTCCTGTTACCATCCGCCTTAGACACACAGTTCGGGACCCCCTACCCGAGATCCGCCGGTTTTCACACCGACAGTCCACGAAGAAGCAACCTTGTCTATCCCATCATGGCCATCGCCCACGAAGGACTTGCCTCACTAGCGGTAGATCTTCATGAAGTAGGCGATCTCCTTGCCCTTACAAACTCCTTGGTTCACTCCACAATCTTTGTCGGAGGCTCCCAAGTGACACCTAGCCAATCTAGGAGACACCACTCTCCAAGAAGTAAAAAATGGTGTGTTGATGATGAACTCCTTGCTCTTGTGCTTCAAATGATAGTCTCCCCAATACTCAACTCTCTCTCACAGGATATGAATTTGGTGGAAAGAAGATTTAGTGGAAAGCAACTTGGGGAAGGCTAGAGATCAAGATTCATATGGTGGGAATGGAATATCTTGGCCTCAACACATGAGTAGGTGGTTCTCTCTCAGAAAATGTGTATTGGAAGTGTAGGTATGTTCTGATGGCTCTCTCCACGAATGAAGAGTGAGTGGAGGGGTATATATAGCCTCCACACAAAAACTAACCGTTACACACAATTTACCAATCTCGGTGAGACCAAATTGAGAAACTCGGTCGGACCGATTTAGCAAACCTAGTGACCGTTAGGATTTTCGGTGGGACTGAGATGCAACTCGGTAGGACCGATATGGTTAGGGTTAGGGCATAACGTAATCTCGATGTGACCGATTACACAAACTCGGTGGAACCGATTTTGGTAATAATCTAACCAGAGAGTTGGTCAGGTAAACTCAGTGGGAACGATCGCTCATTTCGGTGGGACCGAAATGTTACAAAAGGGAAACAGAGAGTTTACATTGCAATCTCGGTGGGACCGATCGCTCATCTCGGTAGGAACGAAACGTTACGAAGGGAAACAAAGAGATTACAACCCCATCTCGGTGTGACCGAGATCCCTATCGGTGAGACCGATTTGCCTAGGGTTTGTGGCAGTGGCTATGACATCTGAACTCGGTGGTGCCGGATAGAAAGAATCGGTGGGGCCGAGTTTGACTTTTGGTTTAGGTCATATGTGGATGTGGGAAGGTAGTTGAGGGTTTTGGAGCATATCACTAAGCACTTATGAAGCAAGAAAGCCATTAAGCAACACCTCATCCCTCCTTGATAGTATTGGCTTTTCCTATAGACTCAATGTGATCTTGGATCACTAAAATATAAAATGTAGCGTCTTGAGCTTTGAGCTTGAGCCAATCTTTTTTGTCATTAGTATTTTGAGGGGTCCACTTTCCTTATCCATGCCATGCCATTCATTGAGCTTTGCCTAAAATAGTAATCTTGGAATAGCATTAGCTGAATGAGCTATATTTTGTTAGGAATTACCAAAACCACCTAGGGATAGTTGCACTTTCAGTGGCGCTTTACGAAGGCCCAAAGCCCAAAGGCATGTTAAGGCCTGTAGATGTAAACCGATTCTTTCATGTAACTTGTATTGTAGGTTAGAAGGAATAGAGACCAAGCCGGACACGTTTATGATCTGGCCTCAGGACTCTGTAACCTGCGGGCGTCAACCTATGTATATAAAGGGATGACCCAGCAGCGGTTTAGGGACAACAGACAACAACTCGAGAGCCAGGCAAAGCGGATTCGCTCCCTGGTCATCGAAACCCTAGCAATACCAATCACAACTAGATGTAGGCTTTTACCTTCACCGAAGGGGCCGAACTAGTATAAAATCCCTAGTGTCCCTTGTCCAGTTTAACCCCTTTAAGATAACCCGTAGCGATGGCTCCACGACTAAGTCCTTTCACGAGGACATCTGCCATGAGAAACCCAGGACAAAAAGTGTACCGTATGCTCATTACCATTAACATGAAAAGTGACATTGCCTTTAGTGCAATCAATAATAGCCCCTGCAGTGTTCAAAAAAGGTCTTCCAAGATTAATAGACATACTATCGTCCTCGGGAATATCAAGAATAACAAAGTCCGTTAAAATAGTAACGTTTGCAACTACAACAGGCACATCCTCACAAATACCGACATGTATAGCAGTTGATTTATCAGCCATTTGCAAAGATATTTCAGTAGGTGTCAACTTATTCAAATCAAGTCTACGATATAAAGAGAGAGGCATAACACTAACACCGGCTCCAAGAACACATAAAGCAGTTTTAACATAATTTCTTTTAATGGAGCATGGTATAGTGGGTACTCCTGGATCTCCAAGTTTCTTTGGTATTCCACCCTTAAAAGTATAATTAGCAAGCATGGTGGAAATTTCAGCTTCCGGTATCTTTCTTTTATTTGCAACAATATCTTTCATATACTTAGCATAAGGATTCATTTTGAGCATATCAGTTAATCGCATACACAAAAAGATAGGTTTAATCATTTCAGCAAAGCGCTCACAATCCTCATCATCCTTTTTTCTTGGATGGTTTGGGAGGAAAAGGCATGGGTTTCTGAACCCATGGTTCTATTTCTTTACCATGTTTCCTAGCAACAAAGTCTTTCTTATCATAACGTTGATTCTTTGATTGTGGGTTATCAAGATCAACAACAGGTTCAATTTCTATATCTTTATCATTACTAGGTTGAGCATCATCATGAACATTATCATTAACATTATCACTAGTTTCAGGTTCATTACCAGATTGTGTTTCAGTATCAGAAATAGAAATATCATTTGGATTCTCAGGTGGTTGAGCAATAGGTTCACTAGAAGCATGCAAAGTCCTATCATTTTTCTTTTTCTTCCTTTTAGAAGGACTAGGTGCATCTATATTATTTCTCCGAGAATCTTGCTCAATTCTCTTAGGATGGCCTTCAGGATACAAAGGTTCCTGAGTCATTTTACCACCTCTAGTCATAACTCTAACAACATAATCATTATTCTTACTATTCAATTCATTGAGCAAATCATTTTGAGCTTTAAGTACTTGTTCTACTTGAGTGGTAACCATAGAAGCATGTTTACTAATAATTTTAAGTTCACCTTTGACATTAGCCATATAATCACCCAAGTGTTCAAGCATATTGGAGTTGTATTTCAATTGTCTACCAAAATAAGCATTAAAATCTTCTTGCTTAGCCATAAATTTATCAAACTCATCTAAGTATGGGCTAGAAAACTTAGTAAACAGGATTTCAGCTTATCATATCTATAGAGAGAATTTACCTTTACTACCTATGTCGGGTTATCTAGACCATGTGTTTCTTCAATAGGTAATGGATTAAGATCATATGTTTCTTCAACACGCGGTAAATTAAGACCATGTATTTGTTCAACATGAGGTAAATTCTTAACATCTTCAACTTTAATACCTTTTTCTTTCATGGATTTCTTTGCCTCTTGCATATCCTCAGGACTGAGAAATAGAACACCTCTCTTCTTCGGAGTTGGTTTAGGAATAGGCTCAGGAAGTGTCCAATTATTTTCATTAGTCAACATATTATTTAATAGAATTTCAGCTTCATCCGGTGTTCTTTCCCTGAAAACAGAACCAACACTACTATCCAGGTAATCTCTGGAAGCATCGGTTAGTCCATTATAAAATATATCAAGTATTTCATTTTTCTTAAGAGGATGATCAGGCAAAGCATTAATTAATTGGAGAAGCCCCCCTACCAAAGCTTGTGGGAGACTCTCTTCTTCAATTTGCACAAAATTATATATATCCCTTAAAGCAGCTTGTTTCTTACGAGCAGGGAAATATTTAGCAGAGAAGTAATAAATCATATCCTGGGGACTACGCACACAACCAGGATCAAGAGAAGTAAACCATATCTTAGCATCACCCTTTAATGAGAACGGAAATATTTTAAGGATATAAAAGTAGCAAGTTCTCTCATCATTAGTGAACAGGGTGGCTATATCATTTAATTTAGTAAGATGTGCCACAACAGTTTCAGATTCATAGCCATGAAAAGGATCAGATTCAACCAAAGTAATTATATCAGGATCAACAGAGAATTCATAATCCTTATCAGTAACACAGATAGGTGAAGTAGTAAAAGCAGGGTCAGGTTTCATTCTTGCATTAAGAGATTGCTGCTTCCATTTAGCTAATAACCTCTTGACTTTGTATCTATCTTTGCAAGCTAAAATAGCTAAAGAAGCTTCTTCATCAAAAACATAACCCTTAGGAATAACAGGTGAGTCTTCATCATCACTTTCATCAGTATTATCAGATTCAATATTTTCACTCTCTCTCACCCTAGCAAGTTGTTCATCAAGAAATTCACCAAGTGGCACAGTAGTATCAAGCATGGAAGTAGTTTCATCATAAGTATCATGCATAGCAGAAGTGGCATCATCAATAACATGCGACATATCAGAACGAATAGCAGAAGCAAGTTTAGGTGTCGCAAGCTTACTCAAAACAGAAGGTGAATCAAGTGCAGGGCTAGATGGCAGTTCCTTACCTCCCGTCGTAGTTGAGGGATAAATCTTGGTTTTGGATCTCTCAAGTTCTTCATAATGATAAGCAGATATAAATCCCAAGTGACTCAAAGAATAGAGCTATGCTCCCCAGCAACGGCGCCAGAAAATAGTCTTGATGACCCACAAGTATAGGGGATCGCAACAGTTTTCGAGGGTAGAGTATTCAACCCAAATTTATTGATTCGACACAAGGGGGCCAAAGAATATTCTCAAGTATTACCAGCTGAGTTGTCAATTCAACCACACTTGGAAACTTAATATCTGCAGCAAAGTATTTAGTAGCAAAGTAATATGATAGTAGTGGTAATGGTAGCAAAAGTAATGTTTTTGGTATTTAGTAATGATGATAGCAATAGCAACGGAAAAGTACATAAGCGAAGAACAATATATGGAAAGCTCGTAGGCAATGGATCAGTGATGGAGAATTATGCCCGATGCGGTTCATCATGTAACAATCATAACCTAGGGTGACACAGAACTAGCTCCAATTCATCAATGTAATGTAGGCATGTATTCCGAATATAGTCATACGTGCTTATGGAAAAGAACTTGCATGACATCTTTTGTCCTACCCTCCCGTGGCAGCGGGGTCCTAATGGAAACTAAGGGATATTAAGGCCTCCTTTTAATAGAGTACCGGAACAAAGCATGAGCACATAGTGAATACATGAACTCCTCAAACTACGGTCATCACCGGTAAGTATCCCAATTATTGTCACTTCGGGGTTAACGGATCATAACACATAATAGGTGACTATAGACTTGCAAGATAAGATCAAGAACTCTCATATATTGATGAAAACATAATAGGTTCAAATCTGAAATCATGGCACTCGGGCCCTGGTGACAAGCATTAAGCATAGCAAAGTCATAGCAACATCAATCTCAGAACATAATGGATACTAGGGATCAAACCCTAACAAAACTAACTCGATTACATGATAGATCTCATCCAACCCATCACCGTCCAGCTAGCCTACGATGGAATTACTCACGCACGATGGTGAGCATCATGAAATTGGTGATGGAGGATGGTTGATGATGACGATAGCGACAGATTCCCCTCTCCGGAGCCCCGAACGGACTCCAGATCAGCCCTCCCAAGAGGTTTTAGGGCTTGGCGGCGGCTCCATATCGTAAAACATGATGATTTCTTCTCTCTGATTTTTTTCTCCCCGAAACCAAATATATAGAGTTGGAGTTGAGGTCGGAGGAGCTCCAGGGGGCCCACGAGGTAGGGGGGGGGGCGCCCTAGGGGGGCAGGCGTGCCCCCCACCCTCGTGGACAAGTGGTGGGCCCCCTGGTCTTCATCTTTTGCAAGGATTTTTTATTATTTCCGAAAAGTTGTTCCGTGAAGTTTCAGGTCATTCCCAAAACTTTTGTTTCTGCACATAAATAACACCATGGTAATTCTGCTGAAAACAGTGTCAGCCTGGGTTAGTTTCATTCAAATCATGCAAGTTAGAGTCCAAAACAAGGGCAAAAGTGTTTGGAAAAGTAGATACGACGGAGACGTATCAATGCATAGTTTGCTTGTTTTCTAATTTCCATAGCTTATATTGCACAATATAAATTGTGCAAATGATATTATACAGTAGGCATTGTGTGAGAACAATTATGAATGTTGTCCTTGACCGTACCAAAAGTGAAATGGTTTGCTCTTTATCATACTAACCTATCTCACAAAGTTCCGTTATGTTTTGTGTGATTGAAGTCTTCAAGTTTTGGGTGAGATGTCGATATGAGGAGAATAAGGAGTGACAAGACCCTAAGATTGGGGATGCCCAAGGCACCCCAAGGTAATATTCAAGGAAGATCCAAGCAACTAAGCTTGGGGATGCCTTGGAAGGCATCCCCTCTCTCGTCTACAACATTATCGGTAACCCCACTTGGAGATATGTTTTCCTTCGTCACATGATATGTGTTTTTATTGGAGCATAATTTTATTTTTTAGGATTTGCTTGCTATTATTTATAATAATTTTTTGCATATTTTATTTCAATAAAAGTGGCAATGGTAGCCTTTGCCATGCTTATTTTGCAGGTATACATGTTGTTGTTTGAAAACAGAAAGTTTACTGCTATTGCAAAAATTCCCTAGAAAAGTCAGAATGTGAGAAAATGTTGATTTTTTTGCATAATAATCTCTAATAAATTTTCTACAGTGTGGTAAATTTTAATAATCTTTGGATTTTAATAAGTATTGATACTCTTGCATTCTTTACAGACTGTACTGTTTTGGCAGATTGCTGTTATGTTTGCATTGTTTGCATATGTTTGCTTGTTTAATGATTATATTTGAGGATAGGACTATTAAATATGCAGAGGCATTTAGTATGCAATGTTGAATAATAATTTTAGTGATTTTATACAGTATAGAATGATAAGGGTTTTGCATTGGTTTACATTAACTTATCTCACGAGTTCTTGTTGAGTTTTGTGTGGATGAAGCTTTTGAGAATTAGGAAAACCGTGATATGAGAAGAATTAAGGAGACACAAAAGCTCAAGCTTGGGGATGACCAAGGCACCCCAAGATAATATTTCAAGAAGTCTCAAGCATCTAATCTTGGGGATGCCCTGGTAGGCATCCCACCTTTCTTCACCAACAATTATAAGTTAGTATTCATTGAGCCTAAGTTTTTGCTTCTTCACATGATGTGTGCTATCCTTGGAATGCCATTTTATTTTCATTTTGCTTCATGTTTTAATAAAATACTTAGATCTGAAAGTTTTTAAATAAAATAGAGTCCTCAAATAGTTACTAGGGAGGCTAGGTAAGCTGCATTCATATCCCGTCAACGAAGCTCTTTTCTATGTCATTTACTCTTGTGCTTCACTTATATCCTATGAGTAAATTGTTGAATAAATTGAATTTCATGAAGTTGAAATCATATCATGCCTAGTGGAAGCTTCACATTGGGTTTCGAAAGTGAAATATTTTGAGGCTTGACAATCACAATATTGGTCATACAAGCAATTCACGAATAATTAGTATAAGGAAGAGAAGTTTCACATATAAATACACTATCATGGAAATCTTTTGTGATTGCGAGCCCCCATCAAAATATTATATGCCAAAATTGTTGATGTTGGACAAGGAATAAAACGTAATGGTTTATGTTTTTTCATATTCACATAGAAGTTATATTGTCATCGATCCTTCAACACGTGGTGCTTGCCCCACATACTTGCTAGCCAAAAATTCCGCACCAAGTAGAGATACTACTTGTGCATCCAAAAACCCTTAAACCCAAATCTTATCTTCAAGAGTCCACAATACCTACCTAAGGATTGAGAAAGATTCTTCAAGTAAGTTGTCATCGGTGCAATAAGGCAATAAAATTTGCTTCTAAAAATGTGAGATCATTTAGTGTAAGAGAAAATTGAGCGTTGTACGAACTTGCGATGGCAAAGAATGAAAGTGACAGACTGCATAATAAAGGTTGATATCATAAGGGGCAATATAATGTGACATTGTTTTGCACTAAGCGGTTGAGCATACAAACAAATAAGCGCATGGAAACCTCTGCTTCCCTCTACGAAGGGCCTATCTTTTACTTTTCAGTATTTACTTTTATGCAAAGAGTCAAAGTATTTCTCTCTATTCCTTTTTATTTTCTCTTTTGGCAAGCATCATGTGGTGAGGAAATATCTAGGCACATATATCCAGTTGGATATGGGTAGCATTATTTATTATTGTTGACATCACCCTTGAGATGAATACGTTGGGAGGCAAAACAATAAGCCCCTATCTTTCTATGTGTCCGGTTGAAATGTTTTGCTCATGTGTATGCGATGAGTGTTAGCAATCATAGAAGACTATATGATGGTTGAGTATGTGGAGATCTTACTTAGACTCTGTTGGATTAGTTGAATTGCAATTGCTTGGTGACTAAGAACATAGGTTGTTGAGTTTCAAGAGAATTCATTGTTTGAACCTTAACATGTGAAATGGTTGCTACTATAACATGAGAAATTTTATGAGAAAAGAATTGCTGCCATGATGGTAGAAAAAGTGATTGAAATTGTTAACTTGTCCACTTTACTAGCATTCACACTTCATAAATTATTTCTTTTATCATTTACCTACTCGAGGACGAGTAGGAATTAAGCTTGGGGATGCTGATACGTCTCCAACGTATCTATAATTTATGAAGTATTCATGCTATTTTATTATCATTATTGGATGTTTTACAATCATTTTATAGCAACTTTATATCATTTTTTGGGACTAACCTATTGACCCAGTGCCCAGTGCCAGTTGTTCTTTTTTGCTTGTTTTTTACATCGCAGAAAAACAATATCAAACGGAGTCCAAACACCGCGAAACTTTTTGGAGAATTTTTATGGACCAGAACACCCAGGATGGGCCAAAGCAGCACCTAGGGGGTGCCCCGAGGGGGGCACAACCTACCAGGGCGTGCCTGGGGGGCCAGGCGCGCCAGGTGGGTTGTGCCCACCTTGGTGGCCTCCTGCACCCCCTCTTTACCCTAAAAATTCCCAAATATTCCAAAAACTCTCGGGGTTAACCTAGATCAGAAGTTCTGCCGCCGCAAGGATCTATAGCCACCGAAAACCAAGCTAGACCCCGCTCCGGCACCCTGCCGGAGGGGGGAATCATCTACAGTGGCCATCTTCATCATCCCGGCGGCCACCATGATGAGGAGGGAGTAGTCCACCCTCGGGGCTGAGGGTTTGTACCAGTAGATATGTGTTTAATCTCTCTCTCTCTCCCTCACGTGTTATTAAGATGTCACAATCTTGATGTATCGCGGGCTTTGCTAATATAGTCGGATCATATGGTGTTTTCCCCTCTCTATCTTGTTGTGATGAATTGAGTTTTTCCCTTTGAGATTTCATTGTTATCGGATTGAATACTTTTATGGATTTGAGAACACTTGATATATGTCTTGCAATTGAATACTCGTGGTGACAATGGGGTATCGTATTGATTCACTTGATATATGTTTTGGCGCTCAACTCGCGGATTCCCGAGGTGACATTGGGGTAATCTATGCATAGGGGTTAATGCACGGTCTTGACTTTGTTTCTCCGGTAGAAATCTTGGGGCACTCTTTGAATTTCTTTGTGTTGGATTGAATATTATGAATCTGAATTTGCTTTGGTGTTATCTTACTACGAACTCTTGGTTAGATTGATCGGAAAGAATAGCTTCGTGTTATTTTAGTACGAACTCTAGGATAGATTGATCGGAAAGAATAGCTTTGAAGTGGTTTCATACCCTACAAACAATTCCGTCTTATGTTCTCTGCTAGATAGGAACTTTGGAGTGATTCTTTGTTGCACGTTGAGGGATGGTTATATGATCCAATTGTATTAGCACTATTGAGAGATTGCACTAGCGGAAGTATGGACCCTAGGCCTCATTTTCAAGCATTGCAATACCATTTTTGTGCCCGTTTACTATTTGCTACCTTGCTGTTTTTATTTATTCAGATTATTAAAATATATTTCTACCATCCATATTACACTTTTATCACCATCTCTTCACCGAACTTGTGCAGCTATACAATTTTCCATCGTATTAGGTGTGTTGGGGACACAAGAGAATTCTTGTATTTGGTTGCAAGATTGTTTTAGAGAGACCATCTTCATCCTACGCCTCCCATGGATTGATAAACCTTAGGTCATCCACTTGAGGGAAAATTGCTACTGTCCTACAAAACTCTACGCTTGGAGGCCCAACACGAGTCTACAAGAATAAAGTTGCATAGTAGACATCATGCAACAGGTTATCGGATGAGTCCAATCAACAATAGTATTAGTATTTGTACTAGCTTCACGTGCTTCGCGCTTCGCACGTCGGGCGGATGTTTTTACTGCAGCTGCGAATCCCATCATCCTAGGTCCTTGGATGAGTCCAGCAGAAATTGCATTCTGATGTTTGGGTTCAAACTTTCAAAACTTCTGCACTATCTCTATGTCTACGTATACGTAATACAACAAGTTTTAATCTTGAGACCAGTCACCCACCCTCACAAAGAACACTTTTAAACCTAGCACAGACTCCGGGAAATTTGGCCACGGTGTGAGGTGGGCCATATGTTAATGTGTTCACTGTACGTAACCAGCACCTCGAATCCTTAGGGTGGCATGGGCCAGAACAAGCATTCACGGCCAGGAGTACGACACACGTCACCAGCATGACTTCCATCTGACACCATATTTCTTGGAGTCTGTGCTACAACTATCTCTTCAATCTCCTCATTTATCTAACTCAGCCATCATGCAGCGGGCGAGGTGGGGGTTTGCCGATAGTCGGTTTCCTCAACTGCGGTCCCACTTGTAAGGCCAACTCCAACGCATGACCCCAAACGGATGTCCGTTTTGCCCAGATTCTGTCTGTTTGGGTAGCTGATACGTCTCCGTCGGTCTATAGTTTTTGATTGTTTCATGCCAATATTATTCAACTTTTACATACTTTTGACAACATTTTATATGATTTATTTGGACTAACTTACTTATCCAGTGCGCAGTGCCAGTTCCTGTTTGTTGCATGTTTTTGTTTCACAGAAAATCCATATCAAACAAAGTACAAACGCGATAAAACTTTACAGAGATTTTTTTTGGAATATATGTGATTTTTAGGAGGTGGAATCAACGCAAACAAGGGCCCACAGTGCCCACAAACCACCAGGGTGCACCAGGGCCTGGCGCGCCCATGTGTCTTGTGCCCTCTTGGAAGCACTACAAAAAAATACACTTCCGTGATGATACGTGTTTGTCACAGTAGGTCGCTTTTTTGTCATGCATGTACATCCATGACAAATTTATGACAGAATCAAGATAGTCATACCTGTGCTGTTGTAGAAGTGTTCCATGACATTACCAAAATTATCATCACGGAAGTGTCCACTTCCATGACAATAAATCGCGTGTCACAGAAGTGCTTTCGTCAAGGGTGACCGACACGTGGCATCCACCATAACGGAACGCCGTTAAGCTATCGGGTCGGGTTTTGGATCCATTAACCCGTTAACAGCCCCGACCAATGGGGATTTTCCACGTGTAAAATCATCATTGGCTAGAGGAAACACGTGTCGGCTCATCGTTGGGACAGATGTCATCCACTCACTGGACAGAAGGTGCCTATGATACGTCGATACGTGGCACGGCCTAACAGTGGCCCATTCCTGTGAAAAGGCTGGACCATTTGACTTGGTCAAAAGCTGGCGGGCCGGCCCATGGAAAGCGTGTTAAAGGCCTATTCGCATATAGCCCATTTACAGCCCGCTAACCCAAGGCCCGTTACGCCCTATCCGAATTAGGCCCAGTAGCGTCATCTGGGCTGTCCAATATGATTCCAGCCCATTTTCACTTCTAGCCCATGTATAGCCCATGACGTCTTTCGGCCCATATGAGGCCCTTTGTAACTCTTGGCCCATTAGCGGCCCGTGCTGAAACTGGCATGTAATGAACAGTGTATCACTTTACAACCATTAACGGCCCATGGTGAAACTGGCCCGTAATGAATAGTGTATCACTTTATACCCATTAACGGCCCGTTATTCTGTTGGGCCGTCTCTAGCCCATGTTATCTTTCGGCCTTCTCAGAGCCCATTTATTCTTGGGCTCATTTCCAGCATTCGTTTACTTATGGCCCGTTATTGTCATTTTTTGCTTGTGGGCCAAATTCAGCCCGTGGTTACAGTCGGCCCGTTTGTGGTCCGTTAATACGTTGGGCAGTTTTAATAGCGTCATCAAATACGGCCTATTAACGATGGCCCGTTATGGTCAACCCATGAATGGATGATTCCAACTCTAGCCCGTTTACGGCAAGAATGCAGTCTATTTGGCCCATGTTTGGCTAATCGATCATACGGCTCGTATAAGGCCCATTGATGATACGGCCCGTAGAAGGCCCATTATTTCTACGGCCCATAGAAGGCCCATTGATGATACGGCCTATAGAAGGCCCATTGTTTCTACGGCCCGTAGAAGGCCCACTATTTATACGGCTCATAGAAGGCCCGCTGTTTCTACGGCCCGTAGGAGGCCCAGTGTCACTACAGTAAATATTAGCCCATGGTTATTGTGGCCTAGTTTTAAAAAAATAGGTTATTGCAGCCACTAGCAAACCACAGAAAAAGAACTGCAGTGACTACAAGCAAACAAATAAACAAGACAACAAGGAAATAAATAAGCAAGCAACTTACACTAGGCTATCATGGCTATTACACATATTACATCCACTGGGCATCATAGTTCGCCACCAGTGCAAATATAGTGTAACGCCCCGAGACCGATGTGCCAGGTGTCGTCCAGTTATTCGCTGTCGTTGCCATGCCATTTGCTTGCGTGTTGCATCTTGCCATGTCATCATCTGCATTGCATCATCATGTTTTCTAAACTTGCATTCGTTCGCGTCTCCCAGTTCCGTTCGTTGTCCGTTCTGAGCCGAGCCACACTTGCACGCGCCCGCGACATGTTCGAGATAGTATTTTATAAGTGGCCGGAAAATGTTCTCGAATTGGGATGAGAGTTGGTGTGCGGTCTGGTTATGGTGTAGGTAGACCGCCTGCCAAGTTTCATCGCAATCGGAGTTCGTTTGATGCCCCAACGATTAACTATAGCGGCAATATAGCCGGTCTAACGTCGAACATTTTCGGTCTCCGGAAACAGTCGCCGGGTCTCTCTCTTCTCTTCTCTCAGCCTGAGGACTTCCGCACAGCCCACTACCTACCGCCAGGTCCAACCTAACCTCTCTCGTAAGCCCGCGGCCCTCCTCGCGCGCGCGTCCAGAAATTGTCCCGGACCCGACCCGAGCAGTCGTCACCGTCGTGTCCAGATCATCCCCAAACATCTAAAAAATGTCTCCGTTTTCTCATTTGGGCTCCCTAGCCTATTTTTCCTGACTGTCCGATTACGATCGGAGGGACGGATTAGCCCCTAACCAAAAATCCATTTGCTATATATAGTTCCCCTTTATCTAACCCTAGATCCTAGGGGCTTGTCCCATCCACCAAATCCCCTCACCCGCTGCCGCCAGTCCTCTCCCACCTCGAGATCCCTCCCGATCCATCTCTACCCAATCAGACCGCAGCGGCCACCACTCCTCTCGTTCCCCGGCTCCTCCTCCCGCAGCTCACCCCGAGCGTGGCACCCGTCCTTCTGCCCCCGAGCAAGCCGCAGCTCACCATAACTAGCAGATGAGTACAACGCCGCCCTTTTCCCTTCCTTCTACCTCTGTCTTCCTCGTTCTCTCAACTCGCTCCCTCTGCTTGTCAACAGCATGCCCCGACATGGCCGCCTCGTCCCGGAGCAAGCTCGTCGGCGTCCTTCGTCTTCCTGCGCCGAGCGCCGCCACAGATCCAGAGAACGCCCTTCGCCTCGCCAAGCCTCCACGCCGCCGTGCCCCACGATCCTGCCTGCAAGCTGCCACCATCGCTGCTCCACTTCAAATCGAGCAGAAGAGGATGCTCGCACCTCTGCCCGAGCGCCTCCAGGACCTTGTCTGCCCCGCCGCGTCGCCGGGTCCGGCTGCCAGGAGCCTCCAGCACCGCCCTCATTGTCGCGTCGCTCCTCTGCTTCCTCCGAAGCCTGTGCTAAGTACTCTCAAGCCGCCGCCCGAAGCAGGCCTCCTCCGCTCCTCCTCACCTCGTCCGCGTCGCCAGAATCGCGTCAAGTTCACCGCCGTCGCCGTTTCCCTGCCCCGCCGCTGCAAGTCCCGCTCGACGCCTCCTCTGACCGCTGCCGCTGCGTCGAGCGAGGCCAGTCAACCGCGCGCTGGTTGACCGCATCGTCAACCTGCCCGAGCGGGTCGACCTCCAGCCGAGCGCGAAGCCCAGCTCCCAGCCAGCCTACGGCTGGCAAGGAGGCCTGCCTTGGCCTCTCCCTCTCCGCAAACTGGGCCTGGCCCATGGGTGAGGCACACCCCAGCGCTCCTGTTAGTTTCCTCCTATTGGGCCAGATCTTAGATGCGGCCCGAATCTTGTTTTTTTCCTGTGGAACGAATTTAGCTATTATTCATGAGACGGTTGTTTAGCAGTAAAGTCCCTAGAGTTCATGCATTTAATATCTAATTAACCGTGCATCGGATTAAAATAAGTTATATATGAAACATGGCTAGAATTTCATCTAGTTTCATATTATGCCATTTTCATCCATGCTTAACATGTTTAAAATATTGTTTGATTAATTTTTGCTCTATGTCATGCTAAAATGATTTATTTCATAACTAAATAACCGTAACTCGGAATTTAATAAACTTTATATGTAAATGCGGTGGAAAAATGCCTAGTTTAACATGGTGACATTGCTTTGCATGGTTAACAACTATAAAATATGGTTTAGGGCAGAACAGTACCGAACCTAATATATGCATATGGGGATTACCGGAATTGTTGTTCGTTGCTTCCGGCCTCATTTAAACTTGACTAGATAGGTAGTTTTACTTTGCTTCACCCTCTTGCCATGCTAACAACATTTAATCTTGTTGGGTACCTAAACGAGAGAGAACTAAATAAGTCATGTGGTGTTTTCTTCAATATGCAACTCCGTTGCATATTGTGCTCCACTTAATTTGTAGGATTGTTTGTGCATTTTTGCCATGCCATGCCCTCTTTAAACCGGACATGCATCATACTTGTTTGCGCATCATGCCGTGTCTATGTGGTGGTTGTTTACTATGTTGTTTGCTTCTTTCCGGTGTTGCTTCTTCGGGTTGGTTCCGATAACGTCGTGTTTGTGAGGAACCGTTCGACTACGTCCGTTTGTCTTCTTCATGGACTCGTTCTTCTTCCTTGCGGGATCTCAGGCAAGATGATCATACCCTCGAAATCACTACTATCTTTGCTTTGCTAGTTGCTCGCTCTTTGCTATGCCTATGCTGCGATACCTACCACTTGCTTACCATGCCTCCCACATTGTTGAACCAAGCCTCTAACCCACCTTTTCCTAGCAAACCGTTGTTTGGCTATGTTACCGCTTTGCTCAGCCCCTCTTATAGCGTTGTTAGTTGCAGGTGAAGATTGAAGTTTGTTCCTTGTTAGAACATGGAGATGTTGTTCCTTGTTGGAACATGTTTACTTGTTGGGGTATCACAATATATCTTATTTAATTAATGCATCTATATACTTGGTAAAGGGTGGAAGGCTCTGCCTTATGCCTGGTGTTTTGTTCCACTCTTGCCTCCCTAGTTTCCGTCATATCGGTGCTATGTTCCCGGATTTTGCGTTCCTTACACGGTTGGGTAATAATGGGAACCCCTTGACAGTTCGCCTTAAGTAAAGCTCTTCCAGCAATGCCCAACATTGGTTTTACCATTTGCCACCTAGCCTTTTCTTTTCTCTTGGGAGTCGCGCTCCTGAGGGTCATCATTATTTTACCCCCCCAGGCCAGTGCTCCTCTGAGTGTTGGTCCAACTGAGCGATGTCCGGGGCTACCAGGGGCAACTCTGGGCTGGCCTACCCGACGTCTGGCTCATCTGAGTGTGCCCTGAGAAAGAGATATGTGCAGCTCCTATCGGGATTTGTCGGCACATTCGGGCGGTGTTGCTGGTTTAGTTTTACCCTGTCGAAATGTCTTGTTGTACCGGGATACCGAGTCTGATCGGAGTGTCTTGGGAGGAGGTCTATTCCTTCGTTGACCATGAGAGCTTGTCATGGGCTAAGTTGGGACACCCTGCAGGGATTTGAACTTTCGAAAGCCGTGCCCGCGGTTATGGGCAGATGGGAATTTGTTAATGTCCGGTTGTAGATAACTTGAACCTTAACTTAATTAAAATGAATCAACATCGTGTGTTACCGTGATGGTCTCTTTACGGCGGAGTCCGGGAAGTGAACACGGTGTTGGAGTTATGCTTGATGTAGGTTGTTCTAGGATCACTTCTTGATCATAGATTCTTGACCATTCTTTGCCTTCTCTTCCCGCTCTCTTTGGCGTATGTTAGCCACCATATATGCTAGTCGCTTGCTGCAGCTCCACCTCATACCTTTTACCTTACCCATAAGCTTAAATAGTCTTGATCGTGAGGGTGCGAGATTGCTGAGTCCCCGTGGCTCACAGATACTTCCAAAACCAGCTTGCAGGTGCCGATGAGTCTGTGCAGATGACGCAATCTAGCTCAGGAGGAGCTCGATGAAGATCTTGTCCTTTGTGTTGTTTCATTCTAGTTGATCAGTAGTGGAGCCCAGTTGGGGTCGATCGGGGACCTTTGTCGCTTTTGGGGTTCTTCTTTTATTTTGGTTCCGTAGTCGGGCCTTGATTGTATCTGGATGATGTAATGCTTTATTCATGTATTGTGTGAAGTGGCGATTGTAAGACAACTATGTATCTTTTCCCCTATTGTATTACTTGGGTTGTGTGAAGATTACCTCACTTGCGACATTGCTTTCAATGCGGTTATGCCTCTAAGTCGTGCTTCGACACATGGGAGATATAGCCGCATCGAGGGCGTTACATATAGGGAACATAGCAGCATATAAACGTCGCAGCAAAACAAGTCCAGAACTAAAACCACTTCAGAAGAGCTCAAGAAACAATATCCTAGGTACCCATAATGCTGGCAAGATGCTTAGCAAGCTTATTAAGTTTCTCTTGTTTGGTGCTTAAGTCCTCCAGCGCTTGCTGTTGCACTAGAAAGTATTCATCTGAATTCTGCAGGGACTTCGTTAGTCCTTTGGCTTCCTGTCGCATAACATCTGATCGATGTCTTTCAACTTGAAGTTGAGACTCAAGAAGCCGAACTGATTCAGGCAATGAGTTCGAAGAGCTGGTGCCAACAGTGGTAGCTAGTAACTCGAACACTACATCAAGACAGGACTTTGGGGTTGTCTCAGTGTCTTCAATATAGTTTTTATCAGCTTTCTTGGAGACCAACAGGGATGTCTCACTATCTTGAACCTTATCTGCATGACTTCCTTTACCATTGTATAACAGGGTACTCTTCTCCAATATTTTATCCGCATTCTAAAAGAGAAACAAACAAACACATCTCAGGTTTACAATGTAGTATATGAAACTCATTTTAGTAAACCAGTTCAGTAGTAAGGTGGACAGGATAACAGTATGAAACAAACATATATCTATGTAGTATGGTCACTATATGGTCTATATCATTCTAGTTTATGTTGCCAATTCAAGATAGATACAGTTCGAATCATATCTATTTAAGACAAAGCAGCATAGACAGAATATAAGTGTGGGAAACTACACAGCAATAACAACACTTGTAATGTGCATGGCATGAGAACATAACTATTTATTCAATTGAAACTGAAATCAACATAGAGCAAGTTACAATAGCAAACAGCCAAACACGTTTACGAAACAGGTTTAAAACATACCTGTTGCGCCATTGGAGTTTCAATTGCATCCTTCAAATTTGAAATTAGTTGGTATCAGTAAATACAGTGATGCAAGAGCAAAGTAGTATGAACCATAGCTACGGAACCTGACCTGAGAACAATTCTTCTTCGGCTTTAAGCGTTGACTTCGGGTTTGGAGTGGTGGTCCTCGTGATTTGGGCACTGCAGTTGCCTTACTAACTGCTCGTGTTTGGGTGCTCTGCGGTGGAGACAGTGTTGTGTCAATGGGAACTGGGTGTCTATATGTTGGGGCTGGGGTTAGAAGGGGTGTAGCTGGTTCTCTGTCCAACTGGGTAGGGGTATAATCTGCATGAGTGTGGGTTATGTGTGGTGGGGCTGGTTCTTGGGCAAGTACAACCGTGGTTCTATCTGCATCAATAGGTAGCACTATCTTTTCTGAAGACCGTGTTTTTACTCCCACAGATACTGCCATCACTCCCTCCAATTGAAATGGCTGATAAACAAGAAAAGTAATTGAATGTACAGACATTGTAAGATAGACAGGTGCAATGGATAGTAGGGAAGAAAACAGGGCATGAAATAATTCACATTTATGTTGTCTAAGCAAACAGAATAGCAGGACATAATTTCACATATATGATGGCTAATTAAACAGGATAGCATGACACAATTTCACATGTATGATGGCTAACTAAACAGGATAGAATGCCATACTTCAAAATATGATGACTATGTAAACAGGATGACATGATATAACTATATGATGTGTCTATTAAAGTGGTTGGCATGCCATAAATCACAAACATGCCGTCGATGGAAACATGATGACATGATATAACTATATGATGTGTCTATTAAAGTGGTTGGCATGCCATAAATCACAAACATGCCGTCGATGGAAACATGATGACATGATATAACTATATGATGTGTCTATTAAAGTGGTTGGCATGCCATAAATCACAAACATGCCGTCGATGGAAACATGATGACATGATATAACTATATGATGTGTCTATTAAAGTGGTTGGCATGCCATAAATCACAAACATGCCGTCGATGGAAACATGATGGCATGATATAATTCACGGATAGAATGACATAATTTAAATATGATGACTATGTAAATAGGATGAGATGATATAACTATATTATGTCTTTAGAATATGGGTTGGCATGCCATAATTCAGATACATGCTGTCTATGTAAACATCATGGCATGACATAATTCAAATATATGATTTATATACTAAGGAAGTGAGCAGAGGGCAATCGCATATATGATGTGTCAACTAATGAGATGGCATTCAATATTGTGTATATGATGTAAAAACAAAGCATTGCAATACAACATATGCATTATATGAGTAATATAACCCTGCCAAGTTTGAGCATACACCTCAGGGGGATAATAGGACTGGTCATCTGCCTCTGAATCCTCCTCTGAAGAGCTATCTGTAACCAGCAAGATATCTGCTTTAGCAGGTAGCATCGTCTGCTCTGAAGACCTTGTTTTCACTCCAGATTTCTCCATCACCAATTCAAATGGCTGATGCACAGGAAGAGCAGTTGAATATACAAACATTGTCGACAAAAGCAATGAGAAATACAAAAAAGGACGACATGATATAATTCACATATATGACGCTTGCCTAAACAGCATGGCATTGCATAATTCACATACATAATGCCTTGCAACAAGATAACATTGCATAATTCACATATATAATGTCTTGCAACAAGATGGCATTGCATAATTCACATATATGGTAATTAGACACTAAACAGGTGGCATTCACACAAAGTATGTCTAAACTAAGCAAATGACATAGCAATGCAAGATACCATATGCATGATATGAGCAACATAACCCTGCCAAGTTAGGGCATGCACCTCGGGGGGGGGGGGATATGACTGGTCATCTGTCTCTGAATCCTCCTCCGAGGAGCTATCGGTAACCAGCAAGACATGCGCTTCGTCAGATAGCATTGTCTGCTCTGAAGACCTTGTTTCCACTCCAGATTTTTCCATGACCGTGCCAAATGGCTGATGCACAGGAAGAGTAATTGAATGTACTAAAATTGTTGACAAATTTAACACGTAATAAAAAAATGATGGCATGATATAATTCACATATAAGATGACTGGCTAACCAGAGTGGCATTGCAAAATTCACATATATGATGCCTGGCTAGACAAGATGGCATTGCATGATTCACGTATACGATAAAGAAACTAAACATATGGCATTGACACAAAGCATGTCTAAACTAAGCAGATGACATCTTTAATGTATACAGTAAGCAATGCAAGGCACCATATGCATGATATTACCAACATCAGCATGCCAAGTTAGAGCGAAGACCTCATGGGGTAAATAGGAGTGGTCTTCTCCTTCTGAATCCCCCTCATAACAGTTATCTTCCTCTTGATTACGATCCGAAATGGGTGGAGGGGGGATGCCTTTGTGCCCACCATGGAACGACGTCTGCATGAAATTTTATTGCCATGCAAGGCTCGTCTCTTTTGCTCTACATTATCAGTTCCATTGTGTACAATGACTGGCATGCATAGGAATAAAACATAGTGAGATTATGTAAGGAGTGCATGCACAAATCCAGAGTGATGGTAGCAAACTGTGGATAGACCCAAAACCAATGATAGCAGGCAGATTATAGCTTTGGTTAAAAAATATAGATAATGGCTCCTTTAATGTTTGTTTGCACCCAACATGAAACTCATAGTAGACACCAGAGATTAACCAGATAGTAGACAGATAGTACTGATTGCTGCCCCAATATGTACCCCACAACCATTTAAAAACTCAAGTTTCAGCATTAGTTTGGACCTGACTCGGAGTCTAATAGGTGAACACGACGATAATGTAGCATGTCATCATATTAAGCGACACATAACGTAAGAAGACACAGAAGAGTGCGATCTCTCTTGCGGACCTGTGTAGTCCTCTTGCTCATCTGCTCAGTTGATGATGGTAATGCAGTTGTCGTGGCTGCCGGCGGCGGGGAAGAAGATCTGAGGCGGCGAAAGACAGTCTGGAGAGCGGATCCCTGCTGTGGTGAACCCTTCCGTCGTTGGAGCAGCTGAGCTGGGGTGGAACACAGCGCCGCAGGAGCAGGACAAACCACACAAGGTTTTCTTTGACACATATCTGTAACAGAAGTAATTGAGTAAGGGCTTGTTTGAATTTGAGGATTCTAACAATGCAGGGATAGGAAATAGACAGGAATAGGATAGGAATGCACGTGCAAAACAGAGAATTTAAAAACACAGGATTTCTGCCAATCTGGGTGTTTGATTCACAACAATTGGAAGATCACAGGATGCAAAAAAGCATGGTGAGATTAAGTCAAACCACAAGAAAATATATGGTTATAATGCTATTATGCTACTATCTCTTAGTCTTGTGCTTGATGAATAGGAATATGAAAAGGAGGAGAAGTGGAAATTAGAATTCCTACGGTTTTTCTTTCAAGGAGACACTAAAGGAACAAATCCTACAGTTTTCCTTTGCTCCATTCCTTTGCACCGAATTCATGAAAAGTAGTACCATAGGAAACTTTCCAATTTCGATGTTTTTCATTCACTTTTCCTTTCAAGCACTGGCGATTCTAGTAGGCAGGCTTGAGCAAGGAAAATCCTATACTAAAAAAATGTTTTTGTGCTACTTCTATTACTTTGGACCCAGGCCACTGCCATACTAGCTCAACTCCCAGGCCCATCGACAAATGCACAGCTCAAACGCGTAGAGATAAATAATGATGGCGTTCAAGAGAGTCCATCACGGATAGCTAAGTTGCCTGGTACCTCACTCCTTGTCATATAGTAGGATAAAATAATCGTATTTCCCCTTACTACGAGTGCTCAGTGGACAATATATATAACATGTAGAGTAAAAAAGAGATGCAACAAGGTTACAACCTCTTTGGAAAGCCTGCTCACACCTACTAGTAGTACGTACCAAACCTGAACGTTTTCCCACTATGCAGGTATTAGTACTAGTGCTAGTACTTAGGTTATAAAAAGGGGAACTACCTAACCGAAAATCACTCTACCTTTCCTCCTCATAAGTGCTTCTTCTTCGTCCGTCGTTGCCATGGCCGGTGAGCAGAGCTCTAGGTCGGGAACTACTCGTAACAAGGGAGCGGCAACCAAGGCTGTGGAAAAAAAAGAGGGCTCGCCACCACGTAGATACCTCGAAAGATCTCTCACGGGCAGGCGATGGCTCCTAGGAGCGCCCTAGCCGCGGAGGCGCACATGCCGAGCCGACGGAGCTGGAGTCGTTATCCCTCGACGGCATGCCCGATCAGCTCAATAAGCAGAAGGAGTTCATCCAAGGCTTGATGGAGATGCTGAAGGAGAGCCTCGACAACATGCCCGATGAGCTCAATCAGCATGGGGAGTTGACCGCTGGCTTGGTGATGCTACTGAAGAAGAGCATTGCCTCGGAGAAGAAGGCGACCGGTGAAATCCTGCGACTTCGGGAGGACAATGCGAAGCTCTGCCACGAGATCGACCTGTTGAAGGAGAAGAACGCCGGCTGGAAGAAGCTGCATGAGAATAGTAGTTCCTCGATGAAGATGCTGTAGGCCCTCGCCATGGAACAAAAGGAAGAGTTGGCGAAGCTCCGCATCAAGCACCCGACTACTGTCAAGGTACGTAATATGGCCGTGGAACAGATGATGAAGGCTCGCGTCGAGAAATGCCGCGTCATGGACACAATGATGAAGATGGCGGAGGAGACACGCAAGGAGATGGAGGTCGTGGAGGCGATGAAGAAGAAGTTACGACTCCGCGGTGAATTAGATCATTTGGGGTGATAATCTTCCTTCTTCTTTTGTTCCTGTGTTTCATCTTTTTCTTTGGGTGTTTCATCTTTTGCTTTGGGTGTTTCGCCGCACGTGTCACGTTCTCTGCGTGGCATGAATAGAACAATGTTTTTTTGAGGGAATGAATATAACAATGCTAACAATGAGATGACTAGAAAATTAGATCATTTTTATCACCATATGGCACTGGGCTGCCGTGTTTCGTGCTCCTCTGTCGCAGTACTACTCCAGTGGAAAACTTGAGTATACCGCACGGTTCTTTGCTCCTCCTCGATCAGGTCGTCGGCGCATTTATACGAGGAGTCAAATCACAAGGCCCCGCCTTCTAGCAGTAATGAGCCATCAAATCACAAAGGCCCTCGCCTCTCGTGAAACTGACCAAGCTAGACTGCTCCGCCCTCTAGCCTTTTAAAAACGTATACTTTTGTACATCAGTAGTATCAATGGATTGCGCCATGGAGCAAAACTTGAAATTAAAAAAGGTGGTACATATAGAGAGCACTCGTCGCCAAATTATGCATATAGTACTATTGAAAAGGCTAGTCACAATAATGGTGTCTAGCACAACCCACCCCTCAAATAAAACTAAGAGGGTGCTTGGATACGTTTTAGTCCCATGACTAAAAGTAGTGGGACTAAAACATGCTAGCCTCACCCATGCTTGGATCCAAATACTAAAAAGGCTAAAATCAAGTTAATGAGCATTTATTATCCTCCAAACCCTCCAATCCAGAACTCGCCTGTGTTAAAGGAGAGGAGTTAAATGAGTAGAGAGAGGACTAATCCACATTTTAGTAGGGGTACCCCTGACTAAAATTTTTTAGTCTCTAGACTAGTTTTAGCCCCTCTTTAGTCAGGGGTGCTTGGAACTTTAGCCTCTTAAAGAGACTGTTTTTAGTCAGACTAAAATAAGTCCCTTGGGTCCAAGCACCCTCTAAGCATCTTGGAATTCTTTGACAAAAGTAAGCACCCTGAAATTCTTTGACAACTAAACTGCTGGCTATATGATGTTGGCCATATGTATTGTACGTATATAATGTGAAGAAACGAGTGGTAGTACTATACCAACTAAAAGATGAAATGTAAGAAATACTAGTATGTATCTACTGAAGATTTAAAGTAATGAGAAGAAACATAACATAGTTCTGCTGGGGGCTCAGCACAACACACCCCTCAAATTAAATTAAGCACACCTGAAATTAAACTTTGCAACTATTCCGGTAGACACTGCATTAGAACCACCATGAGCAACGACACTGCCACCTTACTCGGAGTCCTCGTCCACGTCCTCGACTTCGTCCTTGGCCCTCTTCCTCTTGGCCGATACTTCTTTGCTTGAACCGCACACTTGGTTGTTGCTCTTCATCCAACCCTTGTAGATATTGAAGCAAAGGTAGCCATCCATTGCAGCGTAGTGGATGTTGTCTATATCTAGTAAATTCCGCTGCCATGCATGACGATGAAACATGTAATGAGGTTTCTCTAGTTTACCGTACGAAGGATGAACCATGGCTCCTGCCAGGGTCAGCATTGAAGGCTGACGAGAGGACACCAGCCGATTCTTCTGGAGGTCGAAGGTGTTGCCTACAACGAGGCCTATCCAATGCAGGACTTCTTTGTCATTACCAAAGTCTACAGTAACGAATTTGACTAGGTTGCTCTCGAGGAAGTCCTTAAAATCCTGGCACTCAACGTCGGCATGGCATATGTGGTAGACCAAGCATAAGTCATGCACTCAAACCTGGATCATGGCGGGCTTCTTCCTCTCTTCGTCCTTTAGATCCTTCTCTCGTCCCAGGACTCTGGTGTACTCAACATCTATCCTAGTAACCCACTCATCATCTGAGTCTTCAAACATGCGTCTGAAGTGAGAAAGGCATCCTTTCACCATCGTGGAAGAACGGGTGTAGATGACGTTGAACTCATCACCGGTGATGGTTCTAACATTGTACTCACCGCCGATCGTGGAGATTTGTGACGCCATGGATTTGGGAGGAGGGTTAGGATTAGTGGAACTGCCGTAATGTGAATGGACGGGATGACTAGGAGTGAACCGCCATAGTATTGAAGGACGTGTAGGGACGAGTAGGAGCGAACTGCCAGTGTGTGAACGGCAGGGTAGTGGCTTTCCATTCTCCCATGATACGGGCTTCCGAGAGCCCTTGGATCTGAGATCGAACGATTGCGTGGCGTGATTCTAGACCTATGGGTGAATATCCTATCCTGGAGGGTTATTCTGCAAATTTTCAGCAACTTAGCATGCGACCGTTTGATCTTAGATCCAAGGGCTGCCAGCAGCCCGTATCATGGTCGCGCCTACCACGACCGTCGCGTCGCTCGCGCGGTCGTGCCCTTGGAGATTTAACACGGTGCGTTAGGCTATCTGATGTTGGCATGTCATACATAGTCATCACTTAGTCACTCATACTACAACAAGGTTGGCTATAAGTGTATTTTTTTACTCCTCCCTATCTCTTTCTTCGTACTCAAGGAAGAAACGGTGCTAAGTGCGTGTATTTATTGCATTTGCCAAGGAGTGACCTCTTCCAATGAAATGGTGTTGCTAAGTTTGCTTCATTTAATTAGCTATAGACTCAAAATTGTCTTTTCACCTAGGTACACGTGCTTAGCACCGTTTCTTCCTTGGGTCACCAAACTAGTCTCTCTCTTCTTGATTAACTTGCCACATCAGACTTTATGCTCATGTGGCAAGCTTAAGCACCTGTAGGAGCAAGTAAAAGTAAGTACAATAGTGCGCTTTACATGGGATTTTTGCATATGTGGAGGAAAGAGAGGCAAGGAAAAAGTGGAGAAGTGGGCTCTCATGCAAGAGCCAGCCTCTACTACATGTTGGAGCATTGGGCGAGGCACCTATATGGAGGTGGTCAGGAATCTGGGAGACTCACACTGGTCGTAGCGCCGCAGTTAAAATGATAATTGCAAGTCAAATCACGGGGCCCCACCTGTCCAGCAGTAACTCGCTGTCAAATCACACATCCCTACGTTTGCAGCAGCCTACTCCCTCGTCTTCTCGCGTCTCTATCGAACCGACTAGGTGGAACTGCCCCGCCACCTACCGCGCAGGAAAGGCCCCGCCCTCGACTTTTAAATAGTAAAGAATATATTGATTTTGTATCCATGGATTGCGCCCGCGCCACGGAGCAACGCGTCTAGAAAACAAAGGAGAGACGGTGGTCTTGCAATAGAGAAGAGGGAGAGGCGAGACGATGGTTTTGGAATGGAGATGATGGAGAGGAGAGGAGGTGGTTTTGCAATGGAGAAGAGGGAGAGGAGCGTGCGGCAGCGATTTAGGATTGGACGAGAGGGCTAGCGCGCTCTGACTGGATCAAAATCAAAATCAATTTACCCTTCAATTAAGAAAGCGACCCCACATTAACTAGTCTCCCTTTTATTCTGGGTCATAATTGACCATGATTTTCGCACATAAAATATATGTTATACGTTGTATACAAGGCCACTATCAAAATAACAATTTGGAACTATACAAGGCCACTAACATTAATCGAGGCAAAATTGATGGCGTTTGCCTCGTACTAGCACCTGAGGACATTAATATCCTTTGTGTGCATGCGGGAGTGAGAAGGTTAGCTTGCATTCCCAACATTAATCAACCAATGAGGAGTAAGAGGGTTGGCTTGTTGTGCTTGGGAGAGAAAAACCACATTAATTAAGACGACAATCAAGGTGACAAGCTAGCTTGCAACATTGACTTAAACATAGCATTGATTTTTACCTTGGTACCTGTAATATGAGTTTGTGGCCTTGTATACAAAAATGGAGGGAGTATAATTTTAAAGTACATTCAGATACGAACCAAACGATACAATTTTTGGTGACATGCATTCACATTTTGCTTGTCAAATACAGTACGCAAGGTTGTCACAATCGCGATTCTGTTATACGATTCAACGACTTTACGATCCAAACTAATCCCTCTGATTCTACGATTTTAGTTAATAGAATCTACGTTTTTACGATCCTGATAGTGAAGATTCCATGATTTGTGATCCTACCATCAGAGCTCCAATCCGATTCAAAATCGTAATTCTGACAACCTTGACAGTACATGGTCAAACTTTGACCCGAAATACGCAAAACAACAAAAAAAAACTTCCAAGACCAGCGCCGCTCTTCTACTCTTCTCCTCTTAAACCACCACCGCTCCTCTCCTGTTCCAATCTAAATGCAGCGCCGCTCCTCTCCTCTTCCATTTCAAAACGATCGCCCCTCCTCTCCAGTTCCAGTCCAAAACCAGCGTCGCTCCTCTCCCGTTCTAATCCACAACCAGCAGTGCTACTCTCCTCTTCTATTCAAAAACCACCACCTACGAGTGAAGGTGCTGTGGAGAAGTAGATCGATGGAGGAGTACAACCGATACGTGAGGATCGCAGACGGCGACCCTGTGAAGCTAGCTGGGATGTTGGAGATACAGTCTTGGTTTGACAACAAGGACCAAATAGCAGCGACGGCGACATCCATGGCCAAATATCTGCAACAGAGCGAAAAGGCGGCGATACTCCCGAAGGGAGTCGCGCCGGAGTACATAGAGCTGCTCCTCTAGGCCATGGAGCAACAGATTCACCGAATCCGATCGTGAGGGAGCGGTGGTGGGAGTATCGATCCCAGATGGAGCATCCACCAGAGATTGAAGGATCGAGCATCTACAGGGTGCCGTTTGTGAGGGTGTCCTGCCAGAGCGAGCCGGTGGAGTCTTCGTCGACCGAACCCAACTGCAAGAGGAGAAAAGTAGTTGCCCTGATGACGCTTCCCCGCCATCGTCTCCCTCGCCGTTCACATCGTCTCACGGGGCGGCTGTCTGCCGCCGAGGAATAGGAGGGGGCTGCCCCCCAGCCCAATAGTCGGGCAGGTTGTGAATTGTTAGGAGGAGCTTAGGGTTGTCAGTATTTGCAGGTTGTGAATTGTGTTTTGTGTTGTGTATTTTGAGAGTAGTTTCAGATATGAATGTATTTTGAATTTCAGATTTGCAGTATTGAGCATATGAAGTATTTTATGAATTCTAGATATCTATTTTTAGCACTTAAAAAATGTAGTTTCATAGGAGTATAAAAGTGCAGACAATGTGATTCTTAGAGAAGAAACTGCAAGTTTCAGTTTCAGATAAGAAACTGCATGTTCAGTTTCAGATAAGAAACTGCAACTTTCAGAGGCAGAGCATTTATATTAACACGGCCTTTTCAAACAGGGTTAACATCATGTTGGAAGTTTTATTCATGGTCGAAAATGGAACTACCAGCCAGTTAACATCATGTTGATCAACATTCATGCATAGCACATCTTCATATGATGCACAGTCAAAATGCCCACACAATGTCGAGTGTGCGAAACACAGAGAAAACGAGGGACGAAGTTTTGGCAAGTGTTGGATGTGGTTTTGGGCTGCCCCGTCTAGGCTTTCATTTTTAACATGCGCAACCCATGTCCTCGGATGGGAGGTCCATAGGCCTGTTTGTATTTTCTTAGGGTGGTCATGTATCGACCGGCCTATGGACCTCCCATCCGAGGTTTTATTTTTGGCAGCCCAATTTATGTATTTTTTTGAAGAAAACGCAGAGGTCTGTTCTATTTTTCTATATAAGAATAGGAACGCCAGGTCCAACTTATGTTTCCCTTCTAAATATATTATATATATTTAAATTATTTTATATGTTGACTGTTTAGTTCACATAATTGGCAAATAGATGACCGCTCTCGCGATCCCCTTCGCCCCTGCCACCACCTCCACCCTCGCTGCCGCCATAGATCTCGCCGCCACCCCCCGCCTCCTGACTCCGGGCGCGCCTGCCCCCCTCAGCAAGTCCGCTCGCGTGCCCCATGGAGTTGTCGGCCATATCCACGGGGGAATGGCTGGAAGACAGGCATATGTACAAGATGCATCTCCCACATGTCTACAAAGCCTTCCCGCGGATGCTCCAGCCGCTCGACTCCGTCGCGCCGGCGGTGCTGCGGGAGACTCGAGGGAGGAGATGGAGGGAGCGGGCGATGCGGATCCGCAACGACGCTCTCTCCTGGACCCAGTGCACGCGCGAATGGAGGGAAGCAGAGGATGAAGCTGCGAGGGAGGAAGCCAAGGAGGGACCGAATCCGTTCTCTCACTCGCGCAGGTATGCTCGGATGTGCAAGGATCATGTGGATTGGGAGTTGCTGAATCTAGCCCGTTGGATCTACTTCGAAGGAGATTTCTCGGAGAAGCACAGGATGCCCCACCCCAGTGAGCCGCCGATTGCGTTCGTTCGATGGGCGAAAGGAGAAGTGAATTCAGGAGATCCACGCCGTGCTGCGAGATGGGAATGCTTGACTGGACTCCTGTCCACCAGCACACCACCGGAGCCAGAGCAGGTGGATCCCCTACCTTACCTCTCCCCCAAACTTGCAGAATATTGAAATTAGGCTTGCAATCTGCTTCAATTGAGTTGTCTGGTGGTTATTTCTGCTTCCTTAGAGACAACATCTGGCTGGAGGATGAGAAGGAACCAGGAACTCCGATGAATTTCCCCTATCACAATGGGGGGGAGCGCCGGTTGGGCAGTGGTACGGCCCACCTCCGCCCCAAATGGGGGCACAATCTGGGCAGGCTCCTGTAATTGCCCAAGATCAATCTGCTGGTGTTTCTGACTCTTAGATCAGTGGGAAATCTCAAGGCAAGAATTAGCAAAAGAAGAGATAGGACATCCAGAAAACTGCTCCTGCCCCTGCTTCGTGCCTTATGGAATACTCTGAGATGATCTGCTACAACTGTGGGGAACCAGGGCATCATTTGGATAAATGTGTCAAGCCCAAGAGTTATTTTATCTGCAAAATGGTTACCCATAAAGTTGAGAATTGCCATGTCAGAAGGAAAACCCACAGTTCTGCTAGATATGTTGGAAGTGCTGCTCCAGGATTATGTCCACCATTGACATAATTTTTTGTGACATAGAATTAGATAGTTTTTTCCCCTTTATAGTTGTAGAGCTCTGCCCAGATGTGGTAGTGACCACACTCCTTTGCTCTGGGACTCTGGTCTTAACCAAACTTCAAAGAGCAATAGTTTTAAATTTGAAAAGTGGTGGTTTCTTAGAGAGAAGATTTTACTGAGCTAGTTAGGAAAATCTGGAATGAGCCTACTGGGAGCAGCTGCCCCCTAGAAAATTAGCAGATCAAAATCAGGAGATTTAGAAGAACTACCAAAGGGTGGAACTCCAATGAAGAAGCTAATCTTACAAGATACAAAAGGCTTCTCCTCCTTGAGTTTGATTCTCTAGATATTAAGGCCAAAACCACTGACCTCTCTGAGGCTAAGACTAATAGATTAAACTTTGTCCATGGAGAGCTCAAGAAAATTTGGCTTCAAGAAGAAATCAAAGCCAAACAAAGGTCTAGAGATAGGAACATTAAGGAGGGTGATAGAAATACTGCTTACTTCCATGAAGTAGCTAACCAGAGGAGGAGGAAAACCCTCATTCACTCCCTTGATGGCCCTGTTACCGAGGTAGATTAGATGCTGAAAGTGGCTAGTGACTTCTACAAAGACCTGTTTAAGAAAGAAAACCCTTCTGGATTCTCTCTACAAAACAATTTTTTCTCTCCTTCTGAAAAAGTCTCTCCTGCTGAAAATGAGCTGCTAGAAGCCCTTTTTCAGAGACAGAGGTGAAGGAAGCCATTTTTAGGTCTTATCCTGATGGGGCTCCTGGTCCTGATGGGATTCCCTTCTTGTTTTACCAGCATTTTTGGGAATTGGTGAAAAATGATCTCTTAGATCTTTTCCAAGCCTTTAATAGAGGAGAGTTGGATCCATCAACTTAGTCATGGGGGGTCTGTTGGGGTCAAGTTAAATAACTGTGAAAGTGATTTTTTCCTTGCTGGTAAAGGCCTTAGGCAAGGTGACTCCATCTCCCCGCTTTTGTTTAATTTAGTAGTGGACATTCTTACTAAAATGCTGAGCAAAGCTACTGATCATAGTCTGATTGCAGGGCTCTGTCCTGAGGTCTGCCCTGGTGGCATCATCTGCCTTCAATATGCAGATGATACCATCCTTTTCTTAGACAATGACTCCACACATGCTAGCAATCTGAAAACTATTCTAACCTGGTTTGAACAAGTCTCAGGCATGAGAATCAACTACTCTAAAAGTGAACTCATCCCTATCAACATGGATGATCAGGAGTTAGCTGACTTCCTCTCTATTCTAGTCTGTAATAAAGGTAACTTCTCCATTAAGTACCTAGGTATCCCTCTCCATTATGATAAACTAAGGAGAAAGGATATCCAACTCCTTCTGGATAAAATCATTAAAAGGATTGCTGGGTGGAGGGGCAAACTTCTCTCTTACAGAGGTAGATTGATCCTCATACAAGCTTGTTTGGCTAGCATTCCAGTGTATCTCCTCTCCTTCAAGTTCCCTAAATGGGCAGTGAACCTCATCAATTCTCAGGTCTCATTTATTGTGGAATGATTTTGAGGGAAATAGAAAGCTACACCTTGCTAATTGGGCCCTAGTCTCTATGAAAAAAGATTTTGGAGGCCTTTGCATACCTAACCTCCAAGAAATTAACATCTGTCTTCTAGGGTCTTGGATTAAAAGATTCTATGAGGAAGACCTGAAACCCTGGAAGCTTATTATTGCCCATAAATAACTAGGAAATAAACCTAATATTTTTGTCCCTTCCTCCAACCCTAAGACCTCTAGATTCTGGAAAGGATTAAAATCTATTATGCATGCTGTGAAATTTGGCTACAGATGGAACATAGGGGATGGGAGCAGAACCAGGTTCTGGGAAGATACTTGGTTTGGCACATCCCCCCTAGCAGTCCAATTTTGGCTTATTTACTCTGTCGGCAATGAGCTTAACAAAAGTGTCAATGAAGTTTGGGACGGTCAATGCCTAAAACTCTCTTTTAGAAGGAACTTTAGTGATAGTCTCATGGAACAATGGTTCCAGTTGGAGGAAATTGCCAAAAGCATTACCTTTACCGCCGAGCCGGATGACCTGATTTGGCAGTTGGACAATAAGGGGAAGTATTCCTCTAGCTCCCTCTATCATGTTATCAACTTTAGAGGGGTCCAACCCGTGTTTATCCCTGCTGTCTGGAAATTGAGAGTTCCCCCTAAAATTCATGTATTTCTCTGGCTTCTCTCCAAAAACAAATTGATGACTAGGGATAATCTTAGGAAGAGACACATCATCAAACCCCTTGATTGTGTTTATTGCTTGGAACAAGAGTCTTGTTCTCACCTATTTTTTGAATGTATAGTTGCTAAACATCTCTGGGCCCACATTGAGGAATATTTCTCTAGTCAGATTGGCTCATCCTTCGAATCTGTCGCCAAATTCTGGATTGCTACCAAAAAGTGCTCAGTTTTAAACACTGTTAGCTCAGCTGTCCTTTGGTGCCTCTGGAAATATAGAAATGCTATGATTTCAGTAACACTTCCTGGATTTCCATGCTGCAGGTCTTGAGGTTGATCAAGAACATGGTGAGGAACTGGGCGATTCTCTCCTCTGGATCGGATAAGGACAAGTTGATGAGCTTCATGGAAACCCTAACGAGATCCCTCCAGAAACCGTTGGTGATCACTTGTGGCTGAACAAGGCTCGACCTGCTCTGGGGCTGGACCCGTGGGCTCGTCTCAAGATCTTTGATGAAGATGATGGGCACCTGGCGCCGAAAAAGAGGGACATCCACCATGCTACGCCTTCCAGCCCGGTGTCTCTGCTTGCTTACTGGTCGCCGCAGGCTGACACAGCCCCTCGGCTGAAGACCGTGAAGGCTTCGCTGGACCCTCCTTGTGTCATTTGAGTGCTCTATCCGCTCTGCATTTCGCACCGCTCGGGTGATTTGTGTTATTCAGAGAACTTGTTCATCCACCCCCCTAGTTTGTAGCTTTTCTACCTTTGCTTTCGAACTGGTCTTTGAGCTGCTGTATCAGAATATGTTGTGGTTTCATTCTCAGCAATGGAACCGGGGAGATGCTCCCTGTTTTTCTAAAAAAAATATATTTTATATGTTATTATATATTATTTTTATTTTCATCATATATTTAACAGATACTTACATATGTAAGAAAACAACATCCCACATCTTATTAACTTATAAAAATAATTTCTTATAACAAATAAAATCCTAGATTGTTTTGGCACGAAAATCCTAGTGATTGTGTACAAAAGCTTGGTAAGATTTAAGGACGAATGTAATAATATCACTTATTATTTAAATATATTTATAACAAAATGCTCAGCCCCTTTTTATTTTTTGATAACAATGCTGGCCCAACCCAACATTATAATTAGAATCAGCCCAGCAAAATCGTGTATTTCGAGAAAGTGCAAATGGGCTGTAATTTTTTAGGAAGTAAAATAAACGGGCTGCATGGACGCTACATTATTTGTTCACCCAGCCCAGCTAATGGCTGTAATTCAAAAAAATAAGATCAAATTGACTGTAAATTCTAGCGCGCAAAAAAGACTGTAAATTCCAAAAAAATGGGTTGAATACGTGCCACATTTTTGGAGGTTGAAATGTGGGCCAATAGGTCGAAGCCAATGCAAGTCGTTATCAATTTAGTCAACAAATGATTCTAACATGTTAGCTGTTGGATTTACATCCAATGACCGGCATCCATCTTCAATCTCTCGTTTTCTTCCTCCAACGCCGCCGGGACCACCTCCCGCCTCCTGCTGCTAGCAGCTCTGGTTAGCACGCTTCGCTATGAAGCGCTACTCCACCGTTGGCCAGGCCATCCCTCCACCCCTCCACACCTCCTGTTCTTCCCCACCGACTGCCGAACCACATCGCACTAGAACCAGTTAACCCTCGTACACCTCTCTGTCTGCGACTCTACTCCCGCGTCTTCCCATCTCTGGCTCGTTGCTGTCCGGGGCCTCGCCGTGGTCCACCACCTTGGATGCGCTTGACGCGGTGTGGTCAACGTGGTCAACGAATGACACCATCGGAAGTAGACTGTGTGTGGAGAGGCTGACAGCTGGGTCCACGGCCGCACACAAGGAAATGCCTCCTTATTATGCGCAAAATAATGATTCCTCCACCTGACATCTGGGACCCACCAGAAGGGCCTCTGTATTTCGCGAAGTAAAGTGCCCCCCGCTGACATGTCGGACCCACCAGCTATCTTCGCACGCAAGGAAGTGCCTCCTTATTACGCACAAAAAAATGAATATCCCCCCTGCCAGCTGGAACCCAGCATAGTGGGAGGCTGACTTGTGGGCCTACCAAGTTGACGGGGATGAAGGGCTTTGTCAACTTAGTCAATATGAACGATTCTAGCTCCTGTTATCGTACGATGTTCATCCAACGGCCGTAGTGCTTCTTCAACCTCTGGTCTTCTTGCTCCAGCCGCCCAAACCAGCGCCGGTCGTGCCGCGTGCTCCTGCCTCCCGTGGCCGTCTGTGATGCCGCGAAGGCCTCACCGCCCCCTACTACTCCCACCGCTGGCCAGGGCCATCACTCTACTCACCCACACCCCCTGTTATTCTGCGGCGACAGCAGCCTCACACCGCAACCGAACCAGTGAACCCTCGTACTCCTCTTCGCGTGGGCATGCACTGCTGCGTCTTCCCCGGCTCCAAGTCGTCCCCTTCCTAGTCCTCGCCGTCGTCCACCGCCCTGGTGCTCTCGGCGCGGCGTGGTCAACATGGTCAACGACCGACTTCCATCGGAAGAGTACTGTACATGGAGAGGCTGACAACTGGGTCCACGGCAGCCGCAAGGAAGTGCCTCCTTATTACGCGGAAAATAATTATTACTCCACCTGACAGCGGGGACCCACCGGACGGGCCACCAGTATTTTGTGAAAAAAAATCGTTTCCCCCTGACTGTTGGGACCCATCGGACGGGCCACCGTATTTCGCGAAAAAAACGTTCCCCTCGCTGTCAGCTCGGACCCACCGGAAGTGCCTCCTTATTACGCACAAAAAAAATGAATACTCCCCCGGCTAGCTGGGACCCACCTTGCTGGGAGGCTGACTTGTGGGCCTACTAAGTTGATGGGGATGAAGGGCTTTGTCAACTTAGTCAATATGAACGATTCTAGCTCCAGTGAGCATACGATGTCCATCCAACGGCCGTAGTGCTTCTTCAACCTCTTTTCTTCTTGCTCCAGCCGCCCAAAGCAGCACCGGTCGTGCCGCATGCTCCTGCCTCCCGTTGCTGGCTGTGCTACCGCAGAGGCCTCACCGCCCCTACTATTCCCACCGCTGGCCAGGCCCTGCGGCGACGACAGCCTCACACTGCAGCCGGACCAGTGAACCCTCATAGTCCTCTCCGCGCGGGCTTCCACTGCCGCGTCATCCCCTTCCTAGGCCTCGTCGTCGTCCACCGCCGTGGTGCTCTCCGTGCGGCGTGGTCAACATGGTCAAGGAACGACTTCCATCGGAAGAGTACTGTATGTGGAGAGGCTGACAGCTGGGTCCACGGCCACAGCCTAGTTTTTTTGTGATTTGCCAAGTAAGTCGCTTTGTCAGGCCTGTTGGGCTGCAAATCTTTCAAGACGAGGAGAGCTTTCATTCGGCTGGCCGAGAAAATGGCCCATCAGTAATGAGAAACGGGTTGTACATTTTTAAAACACATCAAACCGGCAATTAGTTTCAACTATCTTTTTTTTCATTTCAAGATTTTAAATTACATTAATTTTTATGCGTGGAGAATTTGTTGGATTTTATATTGATATACATTTATTTTTAAAATCAGTTTGAATGTGAGTCGAAATTTCGGGATTAAAAACAGTTCGGACCGCACCGAAATATGCAAAATTTCATATAATTTTTTAACCGGTGCCACAATATGGGCTGTAATGCTAACAAAAAGAATATGGGCTCCAAAAAAACCTTAAGAATAGCAAATGGGATGTAAATTATTAGGAATAATGGCAGATGGGCTGTATGCTGTTTTCCACAGATTTGAGGCTTTCCTAAAAAAAGGTTGACGCACAAGCACTGACTGTTGGATGTCCATCCAACGGCCGTCATGCTTCTTCAATCTCTGCTCTTCCTGCTCCAGCCGCTCAAACAAGCGCCGGCGGGACTACCCGCTCCCTCCTCCTCACGGCCGGCTGTGCTGCCTCGCAGGCCTCACCACCCGACCGTACTCCCATTGCTGGCCTAGCCATCCCTCTACTCACCCACACCTGCTGTTATTCTCCGGCGACGGCAGACAAACCAGTAAACCCTCGTACAGTCGTACTCCCCTCCGCGTGGGAAACAACTCCCGAGTCTTTCCTGCCTCCGTGTCGTCCCCTTCCTAGGCCTCGCCGTCGTCCACCGCCCTGGTGCTCTCGGCGCGGCGTGGTCAACGTGGTCAAGGAACGACTTCCATCAGACGTGGACTGTACGTGGAGAGGCTGACAGCTGGGTCCATGGTCGCAGCAAGGAAGTGCCTCCTTATTACGCGGAAAATAATGATTCCTCCACCTGACAGCTGGGACCCACCGGATGGGCCACTGTATTTCGCGAAAAAACGTTTCCCCCTGACTGCTGGGACCCACCAGCTACATCTTCGCACGCAAGGAAGTGCGTCCGGGCAAAAAAAAATGATTCGCCCCCTGACTATTGGGACCGACCTGCTACATCTTCGCAGGCAAGGAAGTGCCTGATAGTCGGGACCCACCTGGTCGAAGCATACGTAGTGTTGTCATTCTGGTCGCGAACGTGTACGTACATACTGGTCGATGTAGAGGCGCGCACATGTCGTAGTAGAGGCGCGCACGTAGCATTTACACGTACGTACAGCGGCCAGGGTGCAAGAAAGAAAATACGACCACGTATGTGTACATATGGGCGGGGTCTCGAACGCCTACTCGCGCATACGTACGGCCAGGGCTCCTGTACATGGCTGGGTCGGAACGGAGAAACAACGTCGTCGTCGTGTTCATGGGGAGGCAACGGAATGCGTCGTGTTCATCGGGAGGGCTTGGACGGAACATGCGATGGAAACGAGGCCTGGCGTACCGCAGAACGGAGGAAACAACCTTGTGTTCGACCGGCCACGTTCGAAACGGGATCCTATTCATCGGGAGGGGTCTGGCGTACCGCAAAACGTTGGAAACGGACCTCCTACGGTCGAAACGGGGGTCCTGTTGATCGGGAGGGGTGTGGCATACTGCAAAACGGAGGAAACAGACTTGTGTTGGTGCGCTACAGTCGAAACGGGGGTCCTGTTCATCAGGAGGGGTGTGGGGTACCGCAAAACGGGACTCCGCGGGATACTGTTCATCTCCACCGTCGACCTCCTCCAGCCTCCACGGGCTCCTGCTCATCCAGCCTCCACGGGCTCCTATTCATCCAGCCTCCATCGCGCGCTACTCCACCGGCTACTGTTCAACCACCCCTCCACCGTCTACTGTTCATCCAGCCCTCCACACCACGGGGTCTTGTTCAACCACCCCTCCACGGGCACTCCTCCACCGTCTACTGTTCATCCAGCCCTCCACACCACGGGGTCCTATTCAACCACCCCTCCACCGGCACCCCTCCACCGTCTACTGTTAATCCAGCCAACCACACCACGGGGTCCTGTTCATCCACCCCTCCACGGGCACCCCTCCACCGTCTACTATTCTCCAACCCTCCACCACACCACAGGGTCCTGTTCATCCAGAGGCAATGCCACCGCTCACTGTTCATCCAAACCCCCCGCAACGCTAACTGTTCATCCCATCGACCAGCTTTAGTTAGCAGCAGTAGCGAAGGAATCGCTCGATCGGGTTCAGTTAACAGCCATTGATCGATCGCTCGGGTTCAGTAACGCGTAGCATGCTGTGCAATCGCTCAGGTTCAGTTAGAGCCCAAAGCCTCGCTCGGGTTCAGTTAGAGCCAACACCTCGCACACACGCGCGTACGTGTACAAGAGAAACGCGCATCAGTCGGCCCCCGACCTCCCACCGTAACTGGGAACTCCCCGAAATTTTCCTCCCCCTCGCTTCTACCACGGTTTTTTCCGTCATGGACGGCCCAAAGAATGTCATCCAGCTGCGTCTCCGTCCCGCCTAGTACGAAAAGCCCATTTTCTGTCATGATTTTTTGTCATCGAAGTAGGAGCCCACCACATCTATGATGATACCGGGTTTTGTCACAATTATCGTCATAGAAGTGTCATATGTATGACATAATTTTTTTCCGTTCGGCCCAAAATGTCACGGATGTGTCTTTTTTTTGTAGTGAAGGTCGGTTGCGGCCCTTCTTCTCACGCAAGAAAGATAATTTACGAAAAAAATCGTGTAAAAATTTCAGCACAATCGGAGTTACGGATCTCCAGGAATTTAAGAAACTGTGAAGGGCCAGATGAGGGGAGCGCGAAATAGAAGAGAACAGAGAGGGACATCCAATCTCGGACGGGCTCCCGCCCCTCTGTCGCCATTGGAGCCCATGGAATAGATGGAGAATTCGCCTCCCCATGCAGGGGAGTCCAAGGAAGAAGAAGAAGTAGGGGGGCTCTCTCCCCCTCGCTCCCGGTGGCGCCAGAGTGACACCGGGGCAATGATCGACACGGCGATCTACATCAACAACATTGCTACCGTCAACACCAACTCTCTCCCCCTCTATGCAGCGGTGTAACACCTCTTCTCCCCGCTGTAATCTCTCCTTAAACATGGTGCTCAACTCCATATATTATTTCCCAATGATCTATGGTTATCCTATGATGTTTGAGTAGATCCGTTTTGTCCTGTGGGTTAATCATGATCTTGGTTGGTATAATTGTATATTTTATTTATTTTGCTATCCTACCATGCCCTCCGCTCTCGCGCAAACCTGTGGGGCCCCTGCTGTAGGGTGTTGCAATATGTTCATGGTTTGCTTATGGTGGGTTGCGATGGTGACAGAAGCTTAAACCCGAGTAGGTGGGCTATGGCATGGGCTAAAGAGGACTTGAACTTAATGCTATGCTTGGGTTTCACGACCTTAATGATCTTTAGTAGTTTCGGATGCTTGCTAGGGTTCTAATCATAAGTGCATATGATCCAAGTAGAGAAAGTATGTTAGCTCATGCCTCTCCCTCATGTAGAATTGCAAGAAGGATTACCGCTACTTGTTATCGAATGCCTAGGGACAAATAACTTTCTTGTTGACAAAAACCTTTTTACTAAACACCTAACTCTTATTATCTTGCAAAGTACTTCTAGTTTTATTCTTGCAAAGTAGTTCTAGCATCACACCTACAAACTAGTTTCATACTTGTTTTCGGTAAAGCAGACATCAAGTGTGCGTAGAGTTGTATCGGTGGTGGATAGGCCTTGAGGGAATATTTGTTCTACCTTTAGCTCCTCGTTGGGTTCGACACTATTATTTATCTTAAAAGGCTACAAACGATCCTCTATAGATGAAACACCAAAAAAATTAGTGGTACTTGCTACTCATGGAGATGGGGAACCTCCAAAAACCCTCGATGCTCGTTATGTGAAAAATATTATGCACTACTTTGATAATCTTGAGAAAACCCCATTCAACATGATAATGGGAGTAACATTAGATCAACATGAATACTTTAGGGATTATTGGTTGACACAAAAAGGGAAAAATTTATGGGATCAAATTCATATGTTGCATTGGTATGCTTGGAATTTATGCTTAATATATGATTATGCTTGTTGATCTAGGATGGATGCTCCACACCTTCCCTTTTCATGCAAATTTAATGACAATGAAACCTTGGCTTCTTATGCTAATGGTATATATTATTACTATGATGTGGAACGAATAGAAGAATTCATTGCTTTTAAGGGTGCTTATGAAATTGAATCTTTGTTTGAAAAGTTTGAAGATTTTGATGATTCAGTTTATAAACCTGAAAATTTTGCTATCCTTAAATATTGCTATGATAATTATAAATATAATTCCAATATTGATGAATTTATTGAGAAAATCTCCGCTTTCCGATAAGAGACTAATATTTTGCAGGAGTCTATTGAAGAAGGAATTGATGAAACTGTGAGCTCATTGGATGAAAAAGATGATGAGGAGAGCGAAGAACAAAAGGAGGAAGAGCGGATTAGCTACCCGTGCCCACCTTCTAACGAGAGTAACTCTTCAACTCATACATTATTTAATTTCCCTTTGTTCTTACCGAAGGATGAATGTTATGATAATTGCTATGACCCCGTTGATTCGTTTGAAATATCCCTTTTTGATGAACTTGATGCTTGCTATGCTTGTGTCCATGATGCCATTATGAATTATGCTTATGGAGATGAACTTGCTATAGTTCCTTATGTTAAGAATGAAATTGTTGCCATTGCACCCACACATGATAGTCCTATTATCTTTCTGAATTCTCCAAACTAAACTATATCGGAGAAATTTTCACTTATTAAGGATTACATTGATGGGTTGTATTTTACCATTGCACATGATAATTTTGATGAATATAATATGCATGTGCTTGCTACTCCTACTTGCAATTATGATGAGAGCGGAACTATATCTCCACCTCTCTATGTTTACAACATGATAAAATTGCAAGAAACTGCTTATGCTATGTATTGGCCTTTACTTGATATGCTTGAATTGTTCTTGTATGACATGCCGATGCATAGGAAGAGAGTTAGACTTCGTCATTGCATGATATATGTTGCTTTGTGCTCACTACTAAATGCCAAATCATTGTTAATTAAAATTGGCTTTGATATACCTTGGGATCCGGGTGGATTCATTACTTGAGCACTTTATGCCTAGCTTAATGGATTTAAAGAAAGCATTGCCAGGGAGACAACCCAGAAGTTTTAGAGAGCCATTTATTTCTATTGAGTGCTTTTATAAAGTTTAAAACCTTTTCACAAAAGAGAAGCGATTGGAAGTTAGGCATTGGAGAAGTGAGGGTCGACCTTGAACACTTCTGTTCATGCTCATGGAAACAATGTAGAATTTTTCATGAAGATCTCACAAAAATAATTATCCCCTTGTACAATTCCATTGTATTATAAAAATAATGTGCCAAGGTTTGCCTTTAGGATGATTAAATTGCTTGTTGGTTTGTGTGGTGCAAAACAGAAACTTTGGCTATAGTGCTCGATTTTACATTTTTTACTGGAATGTCAAATGGGTCTGAAACTTTTTGTACTGTCTTTCTATACAAATTTTTTATTTTGTCCTAATGTTTTAGATTTTTTTTGAGTTACAGAAGTATGGTGGATGTTCAAATCTTTACATGTTGTCCTGTTTTCACAGATTGTTGTTATAGCTTCATTATTTGCGTATGATTGAATTCTTGTTGAAGCCTCCTTGACTTGGGGCCAGAGAATTGTCATAGCATACAGTGGGTAATGTTTTTTTATAATTATACAATAATGTTACAATAGTACATGATGGGATTTCATTTCCATATTCACTAACCCCGCCACTAAAAGTTTGGTTATGTTTTGTGTGGATGAAGTGTTCGAAGATCGAGGAGGTCTCGATGTGAGGAGAAGGAGGAGAGGCAAGAGCTCAAGCTTGGGGATGCTTAAGGCACCCCAAGTAAATATTCAAGGATACTCAAGCGTCTAAGCTTGGGGATGCCCTGGAAGGAATCCCATCTTTCTTCAACAAGTATCGGTATATTTTCGGTTTCGTTTCGTTCGCGTGATATGTACAAACTGTAGCGACTCGACCCGAAGGGATCGAAGTTTCTGTGCTTAAGTATCATCCCTGGATCGGTATGCTGACACACATAGTACTCGAGGATTTATAACGAGTTAAATCACATGTATGGAGTAACATAAATACTATTACCTCAATCCATATAGCGGAAGTAACAACAAAGTTGTGGAGTTTCCAACAACACCAACGACAAAGTTGAGTGCAGACATCGTAACCCTAACGTATCACTTACTCGTCGTAAGAATCCTCCAACATGAGACATTGCAACCATGTAGGTCACTACATTGAATGTACTGGCAATTTCACACCATAGAATAATAATGAAAATATCTATCTCTATATGCATATTTGGCTAGTGGAGGCTCTAATTTTAAATTTTGCATAAAGCTAATTTTTCCCTACAACAAAAGAATAGATTTTATTTACTACTAAGTCAAATTACCCATATTGAGAAGGTAACCCCAACTCAATCCCAAAATTACCAAATCAGTAATAACCTAACAATTTCATTAAATAGTGTGATGAGATTAACCAATAATTCAAATACCAGATACTCAAGATGTCCATAACCGGGGACACGGCTAATCATGATTAGTTTGTACACTCTGCAGAGGCTTGTGCACTTTTCCCCACAAGACTCGACCACATCCATGATTGGAAGATCGAGACATAGTCTTTCTAAAGAATTAACTCTTTACTCTGGGTAGACAATACCACATATTTTCCCCTACATCTGCTAGCCTACCACTGAAAGAGGTCACACAACATACTCAACTATGCCAGAGCCCATAATGGCTTGTGGCTGCACATGGAAGTTTCTAGCATGAATAATCTTATGGTCCATTTGAGCCTGGGTGGCATTCCATACGGTGATCACCGTGTACTCCGGGATCCCCTTGGGAAAGCACTGGGTTCTCCAGGTGCCCGGGCAGACCACTTTGTTCTCCAGAGTGCCCCAACCATTCCACCCAGATGTGTGTTAATGTTGCCACCTTAAAGTTACCCTTAATTATTATAACTCTCTCAACTTGCATGAATCTCACATACTAATCCCCGTCTACGAGCATGGCTAAGCAATATGAACATAACGTATATCCCGGGGTGATCAAAGGTAATAGGTTCCTACCTCATCAACTACATAACATAACCACATGTTCCGAATCCAACTCATGCAATCTTTGAGGGTAAAATTAATGCATAAAAAACTGGGTATGAAAAATATGATCAAAGTGTGAACTTGCCTTGTACTGTGGATGAAGATTCTTCGCACTCATAATCCATGTTAGATCTACTCGTCACACTCCGTTCATTCTATCGTAAGCAAGCAGGTGTAACCATACATAAGCAATCACTCAAAGAACCAAAAGAACGAAGAAAACACTTCGGAAAACTTCACAAACCAAAAAATAAAACTTCTAGATAGAAACATATTTTTAAAAGCAGAAAAATTGTGTGATTTTGATCTTAACAAAAGGTACATGTCAAGATCTATGATTTGCAAAAAGAATCAATTAAAACAGAGTTGTAAAACTCAAGTTATAGCCAAAACAAGTTTGAATTCAAAACTGATCTAATTCAAATTTTAAATTTTCAAAAATTTGATTTTATATGTTCTCTGGATAGAGGGGATCAAGACGAAGAAGTGGGCATTGGTTTCATAGAATTTGGATAAACGAGTAAAAAGTAACGCTAGATTGAAATCTAGGGGCTAAACTATAAAATAAAATAATTGCAACTAGGCCCCTGGCTACGTGACAGAAAGACTATTGGACGAACGTCCGCCTCCGGAAACTAAACAAACGAAAACCATTTGCTAAAGAGATCTAAACAGAAAACATCCCCTAAATAATAAAAACAAAACAATTTATTTAAGAAAAACCCATCTGGATCAGACCGGTCGGCGACAGTTTTTTACCGGTCGGGTGAGTTCGACGGAAACCGGCGGCGTCGGCGGCGAGCGACGGCTACGGGTGTCGGCAAGGCGGTGGCGACGGGCGTCGGCGAGGCGAGGCGGCTCCGGCGGGCGAGAGTCGGAGGCGGCGGCTACGCGGTGAGCGCGAGGCGATGGAGCAGCGGCGGCTCGAGCGGGACGGCAGCGCAGGCGGCGGCGGTGGGAAGTGCGGTGGCGGCTCGGCGGTTGTGTGGAGGAGGAGAGAGACGGGATGTGGGGCAGCGCATTTATAGGAGGGGCAGGCAATGGCGTGGCGGAGGGGCAAAGGGAGGACGGAGTCCGTGCGGACTCGGCGTCGCCGGAGTGCGCGCGTGGGACTTCGCTTGCATGGGGAAGGAGACGAAGCTCGTGCGCTGGGCTGGGCTTGGCGACTAGCTAGGCCGGCCCAGTTCGGCGGATAAACCCTTTTTTTAAACAGACACAACAAAATAAAATAAAATATAACATAGGCATATTATATATCAGAATTTTCAGAAAAATATTTTCTAAAACATGAACTATTTTTCAAGGGCAAATAAATTCCACAAAAAATTAAATAAATCAAACAGTGCTACTGGCTCAATAAAACCTAATAAAAAATCATTTTTAAAATACCAAAATGATTTCAAATTCATTTTCTCCTAATTTTACATTGAATGGGATCATTTTACCCTTATTTCCATTTATTTTATTTTTGGAGAAAAATAAATTGAATAAAAACTAAATAACTCCAAATTGAAAATTGTTTTCAAAATATCTTCAAAGGGACTTTCAATTTGATTCTTTTAAACTTCCAACTCATATTTCATAGCATTTGAAGAAGTCATTTTATCTTCTCTCTTGAAAATCATTGAGTTGCATAAAGTTTCTGAATTTGAAATATTTCCAAAGACCCTTTTCATTTTAAATGGAAGAAGTTATATCATATTCACTCCAGGGTTTTGTGATGAAATAAATTTGAATTCATGGAGATCATAAATGCAAGATGAAAGGTTGGGAAAGTCCTTTTATTCCCTCTCATTTAATTTTCAAAAAGTTTCAAATTTCACTCAATTTCACACAAGCAACCACACCACAATCAAAACTATTTATTTATTATAACATTCCAAAAATTTAGAATTTTGGGATGTTACAAACCTACCACCCTTAAAATGAATCTCGCCCTCGAGATTTGGAGAGGCTGGCAAGAAATATGTTAGGTTCGGGGCTCTTCTCAAAATGCATCAATTGTCTCAGGGGGTCTCGGGTGCTACCACCCTTAGAAGCATTGTTACGGTTCCATCAAAACTCATATACCCATCCTTATTCTTGATAGTATCAGTCTTCTCAATTTTTGGGAAAATTCCTACTCCGGCTCTTCCGATAGTGGCATAACCCTTTCCTCAAGTCTTTTGTCTTTTTATCTTGGTACGGTTCTTCTGTGAATGGGTCTTCTTAGTTGACACTTGACAGGTCTGGCGCCAATACTAAACAACTATCGATACCTCATGGTGGTCATCAATTTATGATTTCTCCTGCAGGAAATGAGTTTGGGCTTCATTCTCGCCGTATGACCTACGATTGGCAACAGCTGCCTTGTACAAGGGAAAATTGTCATACCATTCTAAGGTTCAAACAAGGTTTTGATCATCGCCTCACTACTCTGGGTAAGTCACTCAGATTTACCATGCCATATAGCAGAGGCGAATAATAAGAGTAAGTCGGCATGGTGATCAATCCAATCCGTACCCAAATCATTACCTTGTATATGGTTTAGTGAATCTCGCATTCTAACACTCGTCCATCCTCACAAGCATTGCAGAATTTCTCTTGTCGATGAACGAAGTTCGGATAAATCCATTGATTCTGCAAGCCAAATGAACATCTATCGTTTCTTCACCTCTCTCAGGTTTTGCGTAACTCCTACAAGATCGGCTGTTGATAAAGTCGTAACTTCTTCCAGGGTTTTTCCTTCAGCAAGAGTGTGCTTGCTTCTTGGCAGGTCCTGGAGCCTGTGGGTTATAGGCTCACCTCATCACATGTATAGCTTCAACTCACCCTGGGGTTACAATTGCTCCATATTACCAACATTATATCTCCTTTACATCCAATAGTACTTCATCCCTTCATATTCTCGGGGTATCCCACATATTGAGATAAAACTCATACTTATTTTGTCCGATGTCCACTCCGTGGAATATCATTATCTTTTCCAGGGGTCAAATGTCCTCACAAGGTACTACCACCCTTGAAATGCACAAATTCTTTCATAGACCATATTTCTCATATCCTTGAAAATGGTCAAAATCTTTCTTCATAGAGTAACAACTCATAAAATTTAAAATCAGTACCAATGATGCTAACTTTATCGATTCTCAAATTATTACAGTCTCCTGCATTCCATTACATGCCTCAACTCAACACCTCAATATAAAAGAAATGTTCCAACTACTACTACTATTTAGCACAAGCCTCCTTCTCTTTGGGACAATCTCTGACAAAGTTCCTGCTTCGTTACAACGAGAACATATTACTTCTGACAAGTCCCGAGGTTTCCTTGTGATTACATAGCCTCCTTGGGTCCTCGGCTTCCTTTTTGGGTAACCGCTGAAGTAGTGCCCTAAATCTTTGCACCTGAAACATGTGATATGACTCAGGTCCTTCTCTGTAGAAATTGGGTTGTTCCTAGAAGCCAATCTATTTCTCTTCCTGGACTTCTCCGTTCCAATCAGGGCTTCTATCTCTTGTGGGTCATACTCTACTTCCACTGTCGGGAATGCTACTAGATCCCCCTTCAGACAGTTCTGGGAGATGTGTCCTTCTTCTCCACATGAGTAGCAATACTTGGTGCAGGGTTTAATTGGGTCTTTCTTCGGGCGTGTCCTCCACCTCTTCCTTCATCACACGTTTTTCTAAAATTTCCATGAGGGCTCCTTCCATTGCTCCTTTCTTCTGCTGGATGGTTCTTTGTACCATGGGGTAAATGTGACACTAAGCAGGGTAGTGGGTAGTCCCTTCACATAAGAAACAAGTAATCTGCCTAGTTGGGCATTCTTCAGCTGGGTGACATTCTTCACAATGAGGTCATTCATCCTTGTGTTCTTTATCATTATGTCCTATTTCTCCATAGAGCTTGCATGCACAAGGTTTCTTCATATCATTTCCACAAGGCTTCAATTTCTGGGACACAAGCTGAGACTTTAGCAATGTCAACTTAAATTCTTCCCAAGGGGTTACTCTTTGCCATCCATTGATGGTTTGGTACATCCTCTACCAAGTAGCAGCACCTCTTTCAAAGCACTGAAGATCATGCTGGGCCATATCCTTTCCGGCTATAGGGTTATTCTTCATGTGATCCTTCATGTTCTGAATCCATTGGTCTGTCTCCAATTGAGTCATCGGTCCAGAAAATATGAGTTCATCTCCATTCATCCTCTATTGGTTCCAAGGGTTTTGGGGTGAGATAAGAGAGATAGAGAGGGATACACACAATACAAATAGTAGTTTTGAAGAGACATATTTTATTTTGTGGCTATCGGAAAAACATCAAACAAATGAAAGCTCACAATCATCACATCTAACGTAAGTATGTAACAGGGGTTTGGTCTTCTTCTGATCGTGCTTGCTGATCTTCTCAAGTTCTTCTGCCAGGTCATTTTTGTTGACGCGAAGTCTCTCGTGACGTCCTTTAATATTCCGGAGTTGCGTTCCAAACCTCAGGATTTCAACCTCCTTGGCATGAACCATGGTCATCCTACTGTCCTTCAGTTCTTGACGAATCTCCAGTATCTCGAGGTTTTGCTCCTCCAGCTTGGCTACCTTCAGCTTCTGGGTCCTGAGTTCTTCATGAAATGCTTCCTTGTCAAATACGGCTTCCTGAAGGTCCATCTTAAAATTCTTGATGTAATACTCTAGATCCTGGCGATACACCAGCTAAGGTTAAAACTTCATCTTTTGCTAATAGGTGATCCATTAGCCCTTTTGTCATCCAATTCTTCCGATTAAATGCATGCTTAACTCAGCCCGGTGACAATAGCATAAGCGGGCGATAACCTCATGGATAGCCGTGTTTATGCCCATGTCATTGCCATGAGCTATCATTCCATAGTCGATATCTCGTGCCTTAGGGTTTTCGTGACAAAAACTTTGAGTTTCAACGCTCCATGTACCGGTCTTTCTCCGACACACCTTGCTCTCGGGTATTGAAAGCTTCAATAGTCTGACAAGTTCCATAAGGGTAGCTTTCCTAGATCATACCAATCTGGGAATTCTTTAGAACCTTCAAATTCTCCTAGTCATCGAATTCTTCAACCATTGTAGTTTCCACTATTATAATGCACGGTAAAATCCTCTTCATTCCGAAGTGGTCTTAGTTGTCCGATATCTTCTCAGAGTGGTCTCATCAGCTGAATCCTCGCGTGGTCAAAAGGGGAAAGGGTATAGTATAACTATTTGTGATGATAGGAAATACTTGGTAAATCTTAGAAAAGATGAGAGTTAAGGGGTCTCTTTTGAAAATAAAGTTTTAGGGAAAACATTTCCTAAGGGCTTGCCAGTTTCTAGGGGTCATGTCCTACAGTCAGCATGTGCTCTGACGCCATCTTGTAGCGATTTGACCCGAATGGATCAAAGTCTCCGTGTTTAAGTGTCATCCCTGGATCGGTATGCTGACACAAACAGTACTCGAGGATTTATAACAGAGGTATATCACATGTATAGAGTAACGTAAATACTGTGACCTCAATCCATATATCGGAAGTAACAACAAAGTTGTTGAGTTCCCAACAACACCAACAACAAAGTTGAGTGTAGACATCGTAACCCTAATGTATCACTTACTCGTCGTAAAAATCCTACAACATGAGATGTTGCAGCCATGTAGGTCAGTACATTGAATGTACTGGCAATTTCACACCATGGAATAATAATGAAAATATCTCTATATGCATATTTGGCTGGTGGAGGCTCTAATTTTAAATTTTGCATCAAGCTAATTTTTCCCTACAACAAAAGAATAGATTTTATTTACTACTAAGTCAAATTACCCATATTGATAAGGTAACCCCAACTCAATCCAAAAATCACCAAATCATTAATAACCCAACAATTTCACTAAATAGAGTGATGAGATCAACCAATAATTCAAATAGCAGATACTCAAGATGTCCATAACCGGGGACAAGGCTAATCATGATTAGTTTGTACACTCTAGAGAGGTTTGTGCACTTTTCCCCACAAGACTCGACCGCATCCATGATCGGAAGATCGAGACATAGTCTTTCTGAAGCATTGAGTCTTTACTCTGGGTAGACAGTACCACCTACTTTCCCCTACATCTGCTAGCCTACCACTGAAAGAGGTCACAAAACATACTCATCTATGCCAGAGCCAATAATGGTGTCGGATCACGTGTTCCGGCAAACCCTTGAGGTTCGAACACTAGGGTGCGCACGAAGATCTTCCCCCCATCCCATGCTCTTGCAAAGATCTTAAAACCTAGCTCGCCGAATGCAAGGAACAAGGGACACAAGAGTTTATACTGGTTTGGGCCACCATTGTGGTGTAATACCCTACTCTAGTGTGGTGTGGTGGATTGCCTTGTAGGCCAGGGATGAACAAGTACAAGGGAAGAACAACCTCATGAGGAGAGGTGTTCTTGAGCTCGATGAGCTTGTGTGGCTGGAGATGATCCGAGTGATCTGTCTCCAGATGAGGCTCTCTCTCTATCTCTCTCGATGAGCCCCCCGGCTACGGTGGTGGCTAGCCCTATTTCTAGAGGCCCGGGTCCTCTCCCCAAATATTAGGTGGGAAGGGATCCCACAACGCCCAATTCGAAGGGGGACAGCGAGTACAAGTTATCCTGACAAAAGGTGGTCTTCGCCTGCCAAAGGTTCTGGTGGTGACGCCGTCGCGGGCTCCGTGGTGACTTCCGTCTTGCCGTCCTGCTGGTCTTGGTCTCATTGCACCGATATGGAAACCTTTGACTGATGCCTCGGGACTCCTCGCCTGCGCCTGCCTCTTTAGCACCAAAGAGGAAACTAGTACTCTGCACCCGCTAGCGCCCACCTGGCCTTGGTCGTCATGGCTGACATCACGGGAACCTCACGAGGTGCCCCTCGCCTTGATCTCTCCGCTCCTCGTGAGGCGGCCTAGTAAGGCCGCCCTTGAGGAGGTCTTGTGTCGTCCGCCTCATGAGGCTTGGCCCCTCGCGAGGGTCTTGAGCGTTGGTTGATGAAGATGGGCCGTAGCAGGCCATTGGTGGAGCCACTTCGTGGGCCGTAGGCAGGCAAGTCTGGGGACCCCCGTTCCTAGAATGCCGACAATAGCCCCCGGGCCCAAGGCGTGCTCGAACTTGGCTTCGAGGCAAAGTCAAGGGGCAAGTGCAGAGCGCCGTGGGCCCCAATAGCCTGTGGCCTTGATTGACGTGCGGCGACTAACGGGACATGGGCGCCTCACTTCCCCATGCAGCCTTGATTTCCGCCTGGCTAGATAACCACCGTCGTCTTCATAGCTCCTCACCCCTTACGGGTAGCACTTTCCACCGCTCCCTCATCTCCCAGAAGGCTGCAAATCTCTTTCCCTGGCTCAATCTGACACCAACTCCCCCCGCCTCCATGGCACCAAGCCGGAAGAAGAAGGCAAAGAAAGAGTCCCGTACCTCGGCCCCTGCAACGCAGGTCCTCGAGACCACCGTCGAGCGGTCGGTGGTGCTGAACCAAGAGGCGATGGGCAAGGTGCACAAAGCACTTGCCACCCGATTTCAATGAGTGGGGGGCGCCGGTGGCTTGGCCCACTTCCGGCGCTGAAATTGACATGACGGCCACCAAGGTCCCCATCCATCTTCACGCTCTCTGGGCAGGCCTGATTCCTCCCTTCTCTGATTTCTTCAACGCGGTGCTCTTGCATTATCAGATCAATGCGCTGCACCTCGATCCCCAATCGATCATCCTTCTTGCTATCTTTGCCTTTGTCTGCGAAGCCATGGTGGGCATTGCCCCTTCCGTGGCCTTGCTTTGCCACTTCTTCTCGCTGCACCTGACAGACCCTCTCCAGCGCTCTGCGTGTGTATCCTTCTATGCCGTCATGGCGACAGCTGGCTCGGGGATTGACTTCGAGCTCTCGTCAGTCATTGGAGGCTTCAGGAGGAGGTGGGTGTTCGTGGACGTCGGTGTGCGCAGCCCCCTGCTGCTGCTCCCTCGGGTTCCAGCTGCTCCGAGCTCCAGTTGGGGGCACGCGAAGTTCACCGATCGGCGGCTCACCCACGTTTGGACCCGGCTCGCCAGGTTAAAGGACCTTGGTGTGACGTCGCCCATGGTGGTGAAGGAGTTCATCCGGTGTCGCACCGCTCCGCTTCAGCTCCACTCTCGGCAAATGTGGACCTTCTCTGGATATGGGGACCGCATGAGGCTTCATGCTCTGGCTCTTCCTCCTAAGGCGCGACGCACAGTTCTCAAGCTCCTGACGGGTGACCCGTTGCCAGGCAACCTGCCGGAGGAGGGCTGTCTTATGTACTGCTGCTCGAACAAGGCAGAGTTCATGAAGCAGATGCCCCCTTTCGAAGAATGGGGACCACGCCCAGCTGGCCTTGCAGGGCCTCGAGAGAGCCCTGTCTTCGTGGCCCTCCTTCCTGCCACGAGCGTGGGGCCCACCCCAGGAGCAGGCGTAGGGGGGCGGTTGCTGTCGGGCGATGGTGACGCTGTTGCTGAGGAACCGTCATCACTCGGGGCTCTTGAGGTGCTATCCCCCGGGACCCTCGAAAGCCGTCCTGAGGAGACGGCCTGGGGGGCTATGCGGTCCGATGCTCCTGAGGCCAGAGCCCCCGAGGCCTTGGTGAACCTCCACGAAGCAAGCACCGAGGTCTCAATGCGATCCGGCACCCCTGAGGTCGCCTCCTCAGGGGCCGCACCATCTGCGCCAGGCCTTGGTGGCCGTGCCCAGGGCTTCGGCTGGCTCCGCCCGAACTTCGTAGCGCTCCATAAAAGGAGGGGATCTCTAGGATGCAGTGGTGACGCCTTCCGGCCGTTGAAGCAGAGGAAGTACATCGCTATTGACGAGTGAGTACCTTACCTTTGTAATTCCTAGGGTGCTGCTTCCCCTCCTGACCGTGATTCCTCAGGGTCCCTTCCGCCAAGGAGACAAAGTCTCCCGATAAGCAGCCTCCTCCTGTCTCGATTCCTCTGCTGACCTTGAACGCCTCAAGCCAGCCAGCAGCACTTGGTGTGAGGTTGGCCGGAGAGGCAAGCACGCCGGCCTGGCATCTCGCCCCCGCGTTCTTGCCGTCCGCTCTTCACGGCCTTGCTTGGGGTGCGGGAAGTGTGCTGAGGGCTCCTCCTCTGGTTATTGATTGCAGTTGGGTGGCCTCGGCTCTAGCCTTTCCTTTGGGTAACGAGCCTCCACCCCTCCGGGCCTCCGTCGGGGCCCGAGGGGCGACTGGAAAGGCGCCGGCTTCCAGCCCCTTGCCGGGAGGAGGCGAGCCACCTCGAACCTCTTTAACAACTCCCGGTGTGGAGGATGGGCCCGGCTGTGCATTCGAGCTTGCAAGCAGGCGGGGTAACGTCTGTCACGAGCTCTTCTAGGAAGATATGGGTGTGCTGAGCCAGCTCGGGGAAGAGCTTGTGGATGTGGAAGCTCGCCTCGAAACCGAGGGTCTTTGGCTGGTGGATGAATGACGCCAATTGAAGGTGGCCATCAACCTTGGGCTCCTCCAACGTGAGCGCGCCAACATGGACGCTGAGGCATCCCTTGCAACCTCGTGGGAGGCCTGCGCCTGAGCCTTGGAGGAGGCCAGGGAGGCAGACCGCTGCCGCGAGGTTGCCGACAAGCGCTGGCAGGAGCTTCAGGCCCTGAATGCCCTCCTGGAGCAACAGGTGGAGGCTCGCAGAGCTGCCTTGGCATCGATGAAGGGGGCTCCGACTGGCGAGGATGAGGTCCTGAAGCGTGAGGAAGCACTAAGGCTGGAGGCCACCAAGCGCGGCCTCGAGCTTGAGTGGTTGGAGACGAGGGAGCGACAGGTTGTGCAGGCGGAGGATGCCGCCAGCGCGTGCGAGGCCAGGATCCAGGAGGAATTGGACCACAGGGCAGAGGAGGCTCGCGCTGACCTTGCCAATAGGGGCGACCTGAAGCTGAAGCTTGTGGCCACCGAAGCTGAGGGCAGGACCACCGCTCTTAGGTCGAGGTTGAGTGAGGCGGAGCAACGCGAGAAGGCTGCTATAGCTGCTTTGATCTCCATGCAGGTTAAGTTGGCTTCCGCCCGAGCTGAACTGGTTCCGCTCTAGTAGACAATATCACCTACTTGCCCCTACATCTGCTAGCCTACCACTGAAAGAGGTCACACAACATATTCAACTATGCTAGAGCCCATAATGGCTTGTGGCTGCACACAGAAGTTTCTAGCATGAATAATCTTATGGTCCATTTGAGCCTGGGTGGCATTCCATAGGGTGATCACACGGGTACTCCGGGATCCCCTTGGGCAAGCACTGGGTTCTCCAGGTGCCCGGGCAGACCACTTTGTTCTCCAGAGTGCCCCAACCATTCCACCTAGATGTGTGTTAATGTTGCCACCTTAAAGTTACCCTTAATTATTATAACTCTCACAACTTTCATGAATCTCACATACTAATCCCTGTCTACGAGCATGGCTAAGCAATATTTACATAACGTATATCCCGGGGTGATCAAAGGTAATAGGTTCCTACCTCATCAACTACATAGCATAACCACATATTCCCATTCCTACTCATGCAATCCTTGAGGGTAAAACTAATGCATAAAAAAACTGGGTATGAAAAATATGTTCAAAGTGTGAACTTTCCTTGTACTGTTGATGAAGATTGTTTGCACTCATAATTCATGATAGATCTACTCGTCACACTCCATTCAATCTATCGTAAGCAAGCATGTGTAACCATACATAAGCAATCACTCAAAAGATCCAAAAGAACAAAGTAAACACTTCAGAAAACTTCAAACATCAACAAATAAAACTTCTAGACAGAAAAATATTATTAACAGAAGCAAAATTGTGTGATTTTGATCTTAACAGAAGGTACATATCAAGAGCTATGATTTGCAAAAAGAATCAATTAAAACGGAGTTGTAAAACTCAAGTTATAGCCAAAACAAGTTTGAATTCAAAACTGATCTAATTCAAATTTCAAATTTTCAAAAAGTTGATTTTATATGTTCTCTGGATAGTGGGGATCAAGATGAAGAAGTGGGCGTTGGTTTTGTCGAATTTCGACAAACGAGTAAAAAGTAACACTAGATTGAAATCTAGGGGCTAAACTATAAAATAAAATAATTGCACCTAGGTCCCTGGCTACGTGACAGAAAGACTATCGGACGAACGTCAGCTCCGGAACCTAAACGAACGAAAACCGTTTGCTAAAGAGATCTAAATAGAAAATGTCCGCTAAATAATAATAAAAATGGCTTATTTAAGAAAAACCGATCTGGATCAGACCGATCGGCGGCGGTTTTTTACTGGTCGGGTCAGTTCGACAGAAACCGGCGGCGTCGGCGGCGAGCGGTGGCTGCGGGTGTCGGCGAGGCAGTGGCGATGGGCGTCAGCGAGCCGAGGTGGCTCCGGCGGGTGAGATGCGAAGGCGGCGGCTACGCGGTGAGGGCGAGGCGATGGAGCAGCGGCGACTCGAGCTGGACGGCGGCGGGGGCGGGAAGTGCGGCGGTGGCGCGGTGGTTGTGGGGAGGAGGAGAGAGAGGGGGTGCGAGGGAGTGCATTTATAGGAGGGGCGGGTGATGGTGTGGTGTAAGGGAAAAGGGAGGACGGAGTCCGGGCGGACTCGACGTCGCCGACGTGCACGTGCGGGACTCCTCTTGTGTGGGGAAGGAGACGAAGCTCGGGCGCTGGGCTGGGCTTGGCGACTAGCTGGGCCGACCTAGTTCGGCGGATAAACCCTTTTTTCAAACAGACACAACAAAATAAAATAAAACCAAAAATAAAATGAAATATAACATAGGCATATTATATATCAAAATGATTTTTTAAAACAGTGCTACTGGCTCAATAAAACCCAATAAAAAAATCATTTTTTAAATTACCAAAATGATTTCTGATTCATTTTCTCCTAATTTTACATTGACGGGGATCATTTTACCCTTATTCCCATTTATTTTATGTTTGGAGAAAAATAATTGGAATAAAAACCAAATAACTCCAAATTGAAAATGGTTTTCAAAATATCTTCAAAGGGACTTTCAATTTGATTCTTTTAAACTTCCGACTCATATTTCATAGCATTTGAAGAAGTCATTTTATCTTCTCTCATGAAAATCAGCGAGTTGCATAAAGTTTCTGAATTTGAAATATTTCCAAATGAATTTCAAATATTTCCAAAAACCCTTTTCATTTTAAATGGAAGAAGTAATATCATCTTCACTCCAGGGTTTTGTGATGAAATAAATTTGAATTCATGGAGATCATAAATGCAGGATGAAAGTTTGGGAAAGTCCTTTTATTCCCACTTATTTAACTTTCAAAAAGTTTCAAATTTCACTCAATTTCACATAAGCAACCACACCACAATCAAACAAACATTCAAAACTATTTATTTAATATAACATTCCCAAAATTTAGAATTTTGGGATGTTACACAAATCTTGGAGTGTGTTTTGTGTTTATTTTTCTTTTTTCTTTTTTTGCACCATGCTGGTATGAGATAGTCCATGTTTGATTTATAGAATGCTCATTGCACTTCACTTATATCTTTTGAGTATGGCTTTATAGAATGCTTCATGTGCTTCACTTATATCATTTGAAGTTTGGGTTGCCTGTTTCTCTTCACATAGAAAACCATTGTTTGAAGAATGCTCTTTTGCTTCACTTATATTTGTTAGAGCATGATATTTTGTAGAAAGAATTAAACTCTCATGCTTCACTTATATCTATTTAGAGAGCCAACATGAATTGGTGATTTGCATGGTTAGTCATAAAATCCTACATAAAACTTATGGATCACTGAATATGATATGTTTGATTCATTGCAATAATTTTGCGATATAGAGATGGAATATGTGGGAGGTACTAGTAAATGGTTCTGGTTAGTAAGAATATTGGTGTTAAGGTTTGTGATTCCCGAAGCATGCATGTATAGTCTCTCGTTATGCTATGCTATTGGAGCATGATTTATTATTGATTGTCTTCCTTGTGAGTGGAGGTCAGGGACGAGCGATGATCTTTTCCTACCAATCTATCCCCCTAGGGGCATGCGTAGTAGTACTTTGCTTCAAGGGCTAAAAAACTTTTGCAATAAGTATATGAGTTCTTTATGACTAATGTGAGTCCATGGATTATACACACTCTTACTTTTCCTCAATTTACTAGCCCCTACGGTACCGTGCATTGCCCTTTATCACCTCGAGACGTGGTGCAAACTTCGCAGGTGCATCCAAACCCCGTGATATGATACACTCCATCACACATAAGCTTCATTATATCTTCCTCAAAACAGATACCATACCTACCTATTATGGATTTTCCATGGCCATACCAAGATATATTGCCATGCAACTTCCACCTCTTTCGTTTGATGACTTGAGCATTCATTGTCATATTGCTTCGCATGGTCATATAGCTGACATAGTAGTTGTGGCTCAGCCACCGTTCATCATTTTTCATAGATGTTACGTTAGATCATTGCACATCCTGGTACATGCCAGAGGCATTCATATTGAGTCATACTTTGTCATAGGTATCGAGTTGTAATTTTTATTTATTTTGAGTTATAAGTAAATAGAAGTGTGATGATCATCAATAATCATTTTTAGAGCAATGCCCTAGTGAGGAAAGGATGATGGAGACTATGATTCCCCCACAAGTCAGGATGAGACTCCGGACAATGAAAGAAAATGAAAAGGAAAAAACAAAAAGAAATAAAAAAGAAAAAGAAAAAAAGAGAAAAATAAAAAATAAACAAAGAGATAAGGGGCATTGTTAGTATCCTTTACCACACTTGTGCTTCAAAGTAGCACCATGTTTTACATATGGAGAGTCTCCTATGTTGTCGCTTTCATATACTAGTGGGAATTTTTCATTATAGGATTAGATGCACACCCACTTAGTTTTCATATTGAGCTTTCATACACTTATAGCTCTTAGTGCATTTGTTGCATGGCAATCCCTACTCCTGGCATTGATATCGATTGATGGGCATCTCCATAGCCCGTTGGTTAGCTGCGTCGATGTGAGACTTTCTACGTTTTTGTCTTCTTTATATTTCCCCTATCATCATACTATATTCCACCCGTAGTGCTATATCCATGGCTCGCACTCATGTATTGCGTGAGGGTTGAAAAAGCTGAAGCGCGTTAAAAAGTATGAACCAATTGCTCGGCTTGTTATCGGGGTTGTGCATGATACATACTTTGTGTTAAGAAGACAGAGCATGACAAGACTATATGATTTTTTTGGGATAGCTTTCTTTAGCGTTGATATTTTGAAAGACATGATTGTTTGTTGGGATGCCTGAGTATTGATGTCTTCATGTCAAATTACATACTATTGCTTTGAATCACTTATATCTTAATATTCATGCCATGATTAGACATATGATCAAGTTTATGCTAGGTAGAATTCCACATCAAAAATTATCTCTTTTTATCATTTTCTTGCTCGAGGACGAGCAGGAATTAAGCTTGGGGATGCTAATACGTCTCTGTCGTATCTATAATTTTTGATTGTTTCATGCCAATATTATTCAACTTTTACATACTTTTGGAAACTTTTTATATGATTTATTTGGACTAACTTACTTATCCAGTGCCCAGTGCCAGTTCCTGTTTGTTGCATGTTTTTGTTTTGCAGAAAATCCATATCAAACGAAGTCCAAATGCGATAAAACTTCACGGAGAATTATTTTGGAATATATGTGATTTTTAGGAGCTGGAATCAACGCAAACGGGGGCCCACGGTGTCCACAACCCACCAGGGTGCGCCAGGCACCCCCTCACGTGCCCAGGTGTCTTGTGCCCTCCTCGAAGGTCGGTTGGGGCCCTTCTTATGGCGCAAGAAAGATAATTTATGGAAAAAAATTATGTGAAAATTTCAGCACAATCGGAGTTACGGATCTCCGGAAATTTAAGAAACCGTGAATGACTAGATCTGGGGAGCGCGAAATAGAAGAGAACAGAGAGGGAGATCCAATCTCGGAGGGGCTCCCGCCCCTCTGCCGCCATAGGAGACAATGGACCAAAGGGGGAATTCTCCTCCCCATCTAGGGTGGAGGCCAATGAAGAAGAAGAAGTAGGGGTGATCTCTCCCCCTCGCCCCCGGTAGCGCCGGAGTGCCGGCGGGGCAACGATCGAGACAACGATCTACATCAACAACCTTGCTACCGTCAACACCAACTCTCTCCCCCTCTATGCAGCGATGTAACACCTCTTCTCCCTGATGTAGTCTCTACTTAAACATGGTGCTCAACTCCATATATTATTTCCCAATGATTTATGGTTATCTTATGATGTTTGAGTAGATCCATTTTGTCCTGTGGGTTAATCATGATCTTGGTTGGTATGATTGTATATTTTATTTATGGTGATGTCCTACCGTGCCCTTCGTTCTTACGCAAACATGCGGGGCCCCCATTGTAGGGTGTTGCAATAGGTTCATGGTTCGCTTATGGTGGGTTGCGAGAGTGACCGAAGCTTAAACCCGAGTAGGTGGGCTATGGCGTATGGGATAAAGAGGACTTGATACTTAATGCTATGGTTGGGTTTCACGACCTTAATGATATTTAGTAGTTGCAGATGGTTGCTAGAGTTCCAATCATAAGTGCATATGATCCAAGTAGAGAAAGTATGTTAGCTCATGCCTCTCCCTCATGTAGAATTGTAAGAATGATTACCGCTACTTGTTATCGATTGCCTAGGGACAAATAACTTTCTTGTCGACAAAAACCCTTTTACTAAACACCTAACTTTTATTATCTTGCAAAGTACTTCTAGTTTTATTATTGCAAAGTAGTTCTAGCATCACACCTACAAACTAGTTTCATACTTGTTTTCGGTAAAGCAGACGTCAAGTGTGCGTAGAGTTGTATCGGTGGTCGATAGAACTTCAGGGAATATTTGTTCTACCTTTAGCTCATCGTTGGGTTCGACACTCTTATTTATCGAAAAAGGCTACAAACTATCCCCTATACTTGTGGGTTATCAGTAGGTCAATGGGGTCGTGTCCGGGCCATTTCTCGGATGCGGTGGCCGTGCGCCCAACACGCGGACGCATCCCGACCGCGTACATTTTTCTTTGCAAACACATATCTTTTTTTCATCATTGATTTTTGGTACATGGAAATACATCACCAAATTTTGACTAGAAAAGCATGACCAAAGAAAACAAGAACCACAAGAATACATTTTAGAAGATATCCAACTTCCATAACTGCTCCTGTAAGTTGTATTAGTGCCTTCTCGATGCATTCATTGTTGATCTGCGGAGGCTCGATCTTGTGTGCTTCTTTCTTCTTCGAGTGTAAAGAAGTAGACATTGCTTCCTCGTATGTAGTCTCATGTCTAGCCTTTATTCTATCAAGAAGTGCACTAGTCTCATCTCTAGCCTCTATGCTAGCTAAAATGCTAGAACATCTACTAAATTGCGCTCTGTCAATATATCGATGTACTCTTCTTCCCAATACCAAAACTTGCATCCATGATACACAATAAAGTTTTAAGTTAGCACAACTAGTCAAATCCAAGAGCACAACCGAAGCTAAAGCAGCACATACCCCATCGGTTGAGCACTTGATGAACACCCATCCGGGATGTTCTAGCGTTGTAGACACACGGCGCAAGACCTTCCTTGTGCAGTCGTCGCACATAACGAGTGGCAACGGTGCGCCGACGAGCTTTTGGGCCGGCACCGAGCCAAGCCGACAACCATTCATGTATCTGCTGGCGGACCACCGACGGTGTAGATCCGAGTGCCTAGAGGAGGAGTCGGTACATGCATGCTGCCTTGCCGGGGCCTTCCGGCCCGGTGCCCAGCCAGTCCATGGCGCGGCGTGACCTTCCACAGCCGGGCGAGCTCAAGCCCGACCGGATCCGCTCCAAATACGGCCGCCGGGTGTGCAAAACACATAGTCGTGGTTAGGTAGCTCGAGGGCGTCGAGGAAAAGGGGGCTGGGTGAGCGTGTGTCCGAGCTGCACGCGCTGGAGTTGGCCTAAGTGAAGATGCAAGACAAGACGCATTTCCCTAGCGGTGTGGCGGACCAACCGTGTGGGGGTGCGAAGTGGCTTCGCTCATGTGGGGGGCGGAAGCCATCCAGTGCGGGCGCTAGGTTTGACAGGAAAACCTTGTCGTTAGTGTGTGACCATTGGGGCAACCGTCCGCTCCCCACTAGCCTCTTCGTTGACATGTGGTCCCGTTCCAACATGTTAGTGAGATGACGACGAGTCCTTTTGTACAATTTCTGAACGGACGTCTATGTAGGCCGGGGCGCCTCTTCATGTACCGTGGCAACCGTCCACCACCTCTTTGCCTTCCCCTCTCGATTTGGAACTGTTGTCGCACACTCTTCCTCCCTCCTCCATTTGCCTTCACCCTTCCTTCCTGCCATTGTTCGATCGTCTTCTCCATGGAGGGAACAGGCCGGGAACGACCCCGTTATTCTTGCCCCAATCTGAAACATGACATGGTGGAGGAACTCATTGATCGGTGCGACTCATCACCTCGGCTAGCATGGCAAGTTCGTTCAAGAAAATTCTCGACTCAACTAATAACATCATTACAAAGAACCCAAGAGTCCGGGCGCGGTTTGATCTCCCCTATCTTCTTCGCCATGACCCTGCTCGCTAGCACTCGGATGACGGAAGCCTCGCCTTGCGCAAGTTGATGTCGCTTGATAATGATACGTGTGATGCTAAGATGCCATCGCTTAAGGATAAGGCCTGGGTAGGCACAAATGGATATTGGGTTGTTTATATTGGGCACAACTGATAGTGGGAACTTGTGAATGTGTACACTCGTCACCGGGTTCCACTTCCAAAAATCTCAGACTGCCCAGAGGTTGAGTGCACCTGTATTCTACGTAGGTTCAAATACGATCATGGTGACCATCATCTACGGAAGATAGCAATTTGTCGAGTGCCCAACAGCTCTTGCGATTACATGAACTATGAAGTTGTTTCTATCTTTGACAAGCTTGTTGCCGTCCTTACTTCCACGCCTCGATGGATATTGCTCAAAAATCAATTTCTTTACAAGGATGAGTACTATGATGCAATGCAATACGCGGGTCATGTGTTTGCTTCCACCACTCGTGGCACTGTTTTCGCATGGAATCCTAATGCTTTTGATACGTTTGTCTTCCATCGTAAATATAATTATGTCGTCCACCTGCATGTGGGTTAGCTAGTTTCCGTTTACTAATTAACCTTCTTGTGTTTCCAAGGTCATGTGAACATTCCACCACCTATACTTGAAAATTTTTATAACCAAGGGGGAGATGACGATGATGATGATCACGAGCATGAGGACCCATATACTTAGTGGCGCCTTAAAACTTACTCTGATGGATCACCTCTTCTTGTCTGTATACAGGGCACTGCTGATGTTACTAAGGAAGCAGGTCTTGTCTCCCATGGTCACACTCTCCGGACCTATTCCAACATCCGTTGCAGGGTATTCAGGCTGGATACTACTGTGGTAGTGCCAACACCTTCTCCCTGGTTTAGTATTGATACTCTTGGAGGAAACTCGCTCTTACTTGGACAAAACTATCCAATGATGGTGAAAGGCAATCCAACTGCTGTTGACACAACGTTACTACCACTTATGAGAAGCAACTATATCTATACCTTGGACATTGCTATGGTTCCCTACCGTGGCTATCACAATATGCGTCCTGATATTGGCCGCTTCAGCTTGGATGTTCAGTCCTCCGTTGGTCTCAAGATTGACAATAGCTGGCCCTTCCCAGAGGCTTACCTATGGTTCAAAGCAAGCATTTCCAACGCGGAGGACTGGTTGAGCTGAAGTTCATTTCATTGCTTGTTATTTGTTGTGTGATGAAAACTTTAGTATTTACTAGAATGTTTTGTTGGAACTAATCTATAATCCAACATGTATCCTCGTTGTCGTTGTGTGTTGATGACTTGTTGTATGTAATGAATGGTACATTTGCATATGCATGTGATAAACTCAATTTATGAATGGTTTTCGACTCACTTCTTGGAGTGTTAGTACCGTAGTAGTATAGCTAGCATCCGGTTTTATGAAGTTGCCGCATCACATAGAGCCAACCAATATTGGAGTATGCTAGCACAATAGTTAGTTCTAGTTAGATCAACTAGAGCTAGGTGTCGCACGGAGTCCGAGAAATATGGTGATAGCGTGACTGCGTGAGGTGGGCTTGTACGTAGTATGATGTAGGCACAGGGCTTGCTGTGTTTCCTACTACTCCGGTCTAAATGTGGAGAAGATTTGGTCGAGTTCTTCCTCCTTTTGCCGACACGTGGGACATCCAGCATCCAGGTCGTGTCATGCAAGAAAATGGAGTGCTAGTTGAAGCCACGTGATGGGCATCTTGGGTTAAACTGTAAATAGAATCTTACTCTTGAGTAACTCCAGAAGTGGATATCGAAGATCTTTATTGGATTTGTTTTTCATCACCAGCACATCAAGGTGAAAGATGTGCAGGTTCAGTGGGTCCTCTTGCATTTTTACTGACATGTGGGACCACATGTGACCAAACAGATGATGGGCTCCGTGCGTCGTCTAGCTGGTTGAGAAGAGCGAGAGGAGGGTTGAGCACGGACTCCAGGAAATTTGTTCTACATAACCAGCACCTCGATATAGGCTCGATATAGTGGGGTGGCATGGGCCATAACTAGCATTCACGTCTAGTAGTACGACACACACCACCCACACGAGTCCCATTTGACACCAATTTTCTTGGAGTCCATGCTACAACCATCTCTTCTCCCTCCTGTTTTCTCAGCCATCGCGCGGTGGGCGGGCTGGGGGTTTGCCGATAGTCGGTTTGCTCAACTGTGGTCCAGTTGTAAGTGAAAATGCACCACAACACGCATTCCCCCTTGAGGGACATGCCGTACCAACCATGTGGGGGTGCGATGCGAACACGGCAGGCTTTTCCTTTTGAACTTGTAACTTGTAAAATTTGGTTCTGCTCCATGGCGCGACCGATAGATAGAAATAACGATTTTCCCTAGAGTAATGAGAAGTTTGGTTCTGGCGCGGTTCATGCATGGAGTACACATGAAAATTATGAAGTTGATGCGAAAGGTAATATAATTACCGGTAGTACCATATACTACTACATGGATTTGATGGAAAGATAAAGATACATATATACATATCCATCAACGACATCCTCACGCCCTAGTGTGCCCGGTCACCAACCGATGTGTGAGGAGTAGCAACGTTGGCGGCGAGCTCAACGTGGTTCTGAACAATACCGTCCAAGGTTGCCCTGCGGTCCAAGAAGGCCTGCGACCTATCGTCCTCCTCTGGCACGTAGTAGTCCTTGTGGATGATTTGCGTGTAAACGTGGGTGATTATGTCGATGGTGTCTTGCTTCGCCAGGCGCTGCATGGTGAGCACAACCTCGAGGTGGACATTCTCCGACGCAATGGCGGGTAGTTGCAGGGCCACTAGTGCATCGAAGAGGTTGTCACCATAGAGGCCGTTGAGGGTGGCGGGCATCACAGAGCCTGGGCGCATGGGCTGGAGGCGTACGTCAAGGTCGTCCACGAGCTTCTTGATGACAGCGAACTTGTCAAGGAAGCCGACGAGGACGTCGTCGAACAAGGAGACGAAGCTGTCATCCAAGCGGCCTCTCGCCCTGGCGGCCTCAAGCACGACCTAGAGACGTTCCTTGGTGCCGGGCCACAGGCCGGCGTCGTGGACCATCTGGGACAGCCGGCAGATGCTCGCGCTCATCGCCTCCATGGGTCTAGCTTCTAGTCAACTGATCTTGCGGTTGGAGTGATCACTCTTGCCCTTGGTTAGGGTGCGTAGGTGCGTAGGATTTCGTAGATTGGACTGGCGGGGAGCCTTTATATGAGAAGTGCAAACTGCGTTGCATTCACATGTGTGTTGGACATCTACTCCTCGGCCCTCTACTGCACCTGCCTTTAGCTGTATGACAGGTGGGCCAGCCACTAGTTGGGCCCACCTGTCATACACCAAAGGCAGGTGCAGTAAGTCAATGAAGCTGCGTCCGTATGGGACTGAGCTCCGGTGCCTTAACTGACTTGCCTTTGGCTGCATGACAGGTGGTGTCGGCATCAAAACCGGCGGATCTCGGGTAGGGGGTCCCGAACTGTGCGTCTAGGATCGATGGTAACAGGAGACGGGGGACACGATGTTTACCCAGGTTCGGGCCCTCTCTATGGAGGTAATTCCCTACGTCCTGCCTGATTGATCTTGATGAATATGAGTATTACAAGAGTTGATCTACCATGAGATCATAATGGCTAAACCCTAGAAGCATAGCCTGTATTACTATGGTAATGAATATCCTTTCCGGACTAACCCCTCCGGTTTATATAGACGCCGGGAGAGGAATCTTCATAGTCGGTCGCCAAGCTTGCCTTCCACGCCAAGGAGAGTCCAATCCGGACACAGGTACATTCTTAGGCATTCATGTCTTCACAGCCCATAAGTCCGGCCAACGGATAACATGCCAGATGCTCGAGGACCCCTTATCCAGGACTCCCTCAATAGCCCCTGAACCTGGCTTCAATGACGAGGAGTCCGACGCGCAGATTGTCGTCGGCATTGCAAGGCAGGTTTCCTTCTATCTGAACTTAAAGGTAGTCTTCGGATGCGATGATAGTATCTGGACTTGTCACACACACCACACATAACCGCAGAGAGAATATATTTTTACAAAAGTCTAATCTGCTGACAGCTTTTTATAATATGACATCATGTCTGTCCGGTCATAATTTCGAACCGTTTTTCGTCCGCCGCTCCATGTTTCGACACGCGGTTGCCATTGGCATGCCTTGTTGAAGTAGAGATCGTGTCCCCTTATTACGGGATTGTCATCAATACGGGCGTGGGAGACCCAACCATGCTGTTTGCACGACCCTTGGGAATAAGCGAGTTTAAGGAGAGTGGGGAGACACTTGATATTCATGGCCTTTATAAGGGGATAAGGATTCCCTTTCTTCACCCACACCTCGTTCCTCCTCAGTCCTTCCGTCTCTGAGCTCCAGCGCCCAAGCTTTTAGCTTTTCCCTCATCCGAGAAAGCACTCCAAAGATGTCCAGATCCGGAGCTGGGGGTAAGTGGATGGCCTCCTCCGTCAAGAAGAGGGATATCAAGGCGCTCCAGGAGGCCGAATATCTGGCCAAGGAGATCGCTCACCGACTCCCGGCCAAGGGACAAATCGTCCCTACTCCAGAGCCCCACGAGAGGGTTGTGTTTCTCACACATTTCGTCCGCGGGCTGGCTTCCCTCTTCACCCCTTCGCCCGTGGACTAATGTTTTACTACGGGCTAGACTTCCATGACCTAGCCCCCAACTTCATCTTCAACATCACGTCATTCATTGTCGTGTGCGAGGCCTTTCTCCGCATCCCGCCTCATTTCAGCCTATTGCTGAAGACCTTCAATGTGAAGCCGAAGGTGGTGAGCGGCCAACAAGCAGAGTGCGGAGGCGCCATGGTGGGGAAGATGCCCAACGTTACCTGGCCCGAAAGCTCATTTCCAGAGATGGTGAAAGGGTGGCAATCGGGGTGGTTCTATATCACCGAGACGCGTGACGCCAACTAGGTGGCGGCCCCCGAATTCTGACCGGAATCCCGATGCGGCTCACCTCCTGGCAAGAGAGGGGCCTAACCTTGGGTCCCTCGGACGAGCTGACTGGGCAACAGACATGCGTCTAGAGCATGATAGATAGGAAGATCAAGCTTGTCAACATGGTCCAGGTCATGCTCATTCGTCGGGTCCTTCCGTGCCAACGCCGGGCTTGCTATCGATGGGAGTATGATCCGGCCAAGCACTAGACACTACTAGAGCTCTTCGGCACGACGCACGAAGAAATCTGAAAAGTGCTCTTCAAGGCCGGTGAGATGACACCGCCCACGACCGAAGATCACGGGCTTAGCTTAAAACGCCAGGCTAACCCGATAAGTTCTTTTAATGTTTTCAAGGCATACCCTTTACTAGCATATTTTTAGAAAAATCCTAAGCTTTCCTACCCGTGTTTTCAGGCCTGGATCAAGATAGCTGAGGGGATTAACTGCCCGGCTCCGTTGCCCGAAGACCAAGAATTCCCATTACTGTCGAAAATGCTTTTTCCAGCACCTTATGAGGTGCCAGAGAAGATGGCCAAGAAAGCGGCCAAAGGGGCCAAGAAGGTCCCTCGCCAAAAAGGCGCTTCAGACGTGATGTCCGAAGATGAGACTTCGTCCTCTGACGATGACAATGAAGAGGAAGAAGAAAGCGACCCCCCACCTAAAGTGGGGAGGAAGAAGAGAGCGGCCTCCACAAATCCGGAGGCGAAAACGCCTAAGAGGGTTAGAGGCTCCCTCACGGATAACTCCATGTGGGATGTTGATAGCAGTCCGAAGCGACCTCGCCGGACCAAGCCTCGGGCCACCTCGTAAGTACCAGAATCCGAAAACGTCTAGCCTTCCCGGTTTGTAATATTGATATACCTTAAACTTTGTTATTGCAGTCCAGCACGCGATGGCTCCCCGTGATCCTCGAGAGAGGGGTCGCTAGACTCAAAGGAGATGGCTAGCATGTCTCCGCCACCTGCTCATTCCGTCTCTCCCAAGGGTGACGACGAGGCGGTGTCGCAAAAGACCTTCTCCGACCAAGGGGGCTTCCGGAGATCGTCGGGGTGGTGCCCCAAGACGATTCCTTACTCGCCGGACACATGGAGGAAAAATCACCTATGGGGACTGGTGACGGGGGCCGAGTTCCCTTCGGACCTGAGCCAGATACCATTCCGGAGATCTATGCGGATCCGGAGTCCAGCGAACGGCATTCCCAAAAGGAGGGAAGGTGCCTATTTCGCCGGTGACCTCTATCCAACCAGAGGCACCAGATAATTTGCTGGAGGCGCTACGAGGCGCCTCTATTGTGGATGAACACTGCGCCCTTATGGGCACAGTAATAGAGAAGGTCCAGTTCATAAAAAGCAGACTGACCGAAGCCTGCACTAGCCTTCTATCGGGCTTTGGGGTAAGTAATGCGGTTGTAGGAAGAATATCACAGTATAGACAGTAGCCCCAGATGCTTTGTTTGGTGTTCGGAAAGAAAAAGCCGGACAGAGGATCAAGAAGAAATAACGCAGGAGTCTAACATAAGTTGTCTGTGTGAATAAACGGGTATCACTACAGGCTGCCACCGCTCATGCTGCGGAGGTCTCCGGACTGAAGTGGAAATTGGAGCGGGCCGAGGAAGAGCTCGGCCTTGTGAAGAAGCAGTTGGAGGATGGCCAAGGTATGCAGTAACCTGTGGGTACGTTTTAAGAAAAAACAAATAGTCCGTCCGGACTGAGGTGTCGTAAACTTTATTAGGGGCCACAACCGAGCTGGCAGCCCTCAAGAAGGCGTTGGCTGAGGCCGAGGACAAAGCGGCCAAGGAACGCGCCGTGCGCGAGAAGCACGAGGCCCAGGTTGGCGAGGCACAACAACAGCTCCAGGGCGCGACCAAGAGATTTGAGTCCTTGGAGCGCGATTGTAAGGCGCAAGAGTCCAAACTGGCGAAGGCCCGCCAGAGTGCATAGGATGCACGAGCCGAAGCCCAGAACACCGTCCAGGAAATTCAGGCAGCCAAGGAGATTGCGGCGGGTAATTCTTTCACCATGCAAAGCAAGTATGTAGAAGAAACGTTCCTTGTACTTATCCGAATTTGGGTTTTCCAGGGGCGTTTACGGATCTGCCGCGCAGTATATCAGATGCTGCCGAGCATTATAGAGCTGAAGAAGGGATGTCTATGGAGAAGCTATTCTGGTCCCAATATCTTGGACTCGAACATCTGTTGCCCTTCAGTGACCAGCTAAAGCAGTTGGTCGAGCTGCACAGGTCGGCAGAGCTAGCCATGAAGGACTTGATAGTCCGGCTATGGCCTACTGAGCCTATACCTAGTAACTACTTCGGACTTGTTAAGCGGCTGTCCGCGGATCGAAGCCGTGAAGCGGTCGGTCTATATTGAAGGTGCGCGTATGGCCTTGCCCGCGTCAAGACGCATTGGGAAAAGCTGGATGCCAAGAAGCTGATGACCGAGGGGCCACCGAAGGGCAAGCAGCATCGTCAACCCGAGCTCTATTTTGATGGCGTCCTGGAGGGGTCCCACCTTGTGGTGGAGCAATGTTCAAAGGATGTCATATTCCCATGAGAACATTTGTATTATCATGTCCTGTAATATGGAACAATGAAGTTATGTATTATAATGCTTGCGATTTACATTTTACCTCTTGTGCGGCCGTTTATGAAATCTGAGGGTTGACCAGTCGTCGGTTCTGCCCCCACGTAGATAGTACGAGGGTGTTAGGGATAATTCTAAACACTCTTACTCCACATTTTGGTCCTTAAAGGAGGTGTTTAGCGCAACGAACAAGGCAATCAGACTATGCGGCCTTTACCGCCCTCACTTGGCCATAGGAGTTTGAGAATTAAGAAAGTTGGCGAAGCCCCTGGTATTCGGAAGGACGAAATAGGGGCATTGTACCCGCCTAATCGGAGGAACCGATTCTTCGCAAGAAGCGGAAAAAAAATCTCTAACGATTTGGAACCTCTCGAACCGCTGACTAGCGCACGCCGCATCATGACAGTCAGTTTTCGGCTTTCTCTACTGAGGTTCTCGTCCGGAAGAACCGGGACACAATCGCAGTAGTTCTCCCTTTACTACCCTAGCCTATATAGCGGAATGTAATGTAGTAAGAACAGGAGCCGGGCAACCCAACTATTGACCAAAGACATGATTCAGAGCCGATGCATATAATTCTATAAGTTCGGGTGCCGAACTATACTGGAAAAGTGTTTAGACTTTTATTGCCGTAATGCGGGGTGTAATGAAGCCCCGGCGCAGTAATACGTACCATGGTGTATGTGTGCAATAAGTAATATATACAAAGGTGAGGAAACAGGAAAATTAAGTAATAAGCTGACGCCACCATTTATTCACCATTGTGATGTAATTAGTACGTCGAGGCATACTTTGTGCAAGTAATGCGAGAAGCAAGTAAAGCTATTTAACATGCCGCAACCAAGGGCGAGCTGCGTGCGGGTATGTAAAACAAGTATGGCAATCATTTAATAGAGACCACCTAGGGATTCCCTTGTATGCTAGAGCTCCTTGCCTCCTTGGTGTGTTCTGCAAACGGGTCGTCCGCATAGACCTCGAAAAGAGAAAAAACCCATAATAAAAAAAGGCATGCGAATCCCAGGGTCGGTCAAGCCACACTATGGATCGCGAGCGAGTTATGCCTCCGTCCATACCCATGGGGTTTTGAGTGCGTAGTTATGTACGCGTAGTACGGATGCCATTTCCTCATCGGGGCTGGGACGGAGGCCGAATTTACTAATTCAGCTCTTGACGAACCAAGCTGCCCTATTTCAGTGTAGTTCGGACCTTCTTAACGATGTCCAGGGGCTCGGCGGCTGGATTATGGTGCCGCTTGAGAAGGCCGCTCTATACTTCTACTGCTAGGGCTGCGGTATGCTCCTCTGTACGGAGGGAACGTTCCGTGTTTCCATTTACCGTAATGAAGCCGCATGGACCGGGCATCCTGAGCTTGAGATAAGCATAATGTGGCACCGCCTTGAATCTGGCAAACGCGGTTTGTCTAAGAAGTGCATGGTAGCCGCTGTGGAAGGGGACAATATCGAAGATTAGCTCTTCGCTTCGGAAGTTATCCGAGGAACCGAAGACCACCTCCAGCATGATCGAGCCTGTACAATGGGCTTCTACGCCTGGTATAACTCCTTTAAAGGTAGTTATCGTGGGCCTGATTCGTGAGGGATTAATGCCCATTTTGCATACTGTATCCTGATAGAGCAGGTTGAGGCTGCTACCACCGTCCATTAGGACTCGTGTCATGTGAAATCCATCGATGATTGGGTCGAGTACCCATGCGGCCGAACCACCATGATGGATGCTAGTTGGATGATCATGATGATCAAAGGTGGTCGGTAATGACGACTATGGGTTGAATTTTGGGGCGAATGGCCCTACCGCATAAACGTCCCTGACTGCGCGCTTGCGCTCCCTTTTGTGGATGTGTGTAGCGTATATCATGTTCACCGTTTTGACTTGAGGCGGGAATTTCTTCTACCCCCAGTGTTCGGATGTCGGGGCTCCTCGTATTTGTCCTCGCTCTGCGATTCCCCTTCCTTGTTTCCGATATTTACCTTGCTGGCTTGCTTAAAGACTCGGCAATCTCTGTTAGTATGGTTGGCCGGTTTGTCTGGGGTGCCATGTATCTGGCATGGACGATCGAGTATGCGGTCCAAGCTGGATGGTCCTCCGCTGTTCCTTTTATAGGGCTTCTTTTGCTGGCCGGACTTGGAGCCACTGAATCCGGCATGAATTGTAGTGTCATCGGTGTTATCGCCATTGCTTTGGCGTTTGTGTCTATTGTGTCGAAGCCTGCTAGTGCTGTTTTTGGCCTCGGAGGGGCCTACTTCATTGGTTGTGTTTGTACTGTGAGCCAACCAACTATCCTCTCCCGCGCAAAAGCGGGGTCATAAGTGCCATGAGGGCTGCCATGGACCTCGGCTTTTCTTGGCCGACGTGGCAGGCGAGCCATTTGTCACAGATGCTATGCTTAAAGGCCGCTAGGGCTTCGGCATCCGGAAAGTCAACAATCTGGTTCTTTTTGGTTAGGAACCTACTCCAGAATTTTCTGGCTGATTCTCCAAGTTGTTGAACTATGTGGCTTAAGTCATCGGCATCGGGTGGCCGGACATATGTACCTTGGAAGTTGTCAAGGAAGGCTTCTTCCGAGTCCTCCCAGCTGCCGATGGAATTTTCGGGCAGGCTATTTAGCCAGTGTCGAGCTGGCCCTTTGAGCTTTAGATGGAGGTATTTGATGGCGTGGAGGTCGTCTCCACGGGCCATGTGGATGTGGATAATAAAGTCCTCAATCCATACTATGGGATCGGTTGTTCTATCGTATGATTTAATATTGACGGGCTTGAACCCCTCGAGGAATTCGTGATCCAGCACCTCATCTGTGAAGCAGAGAGGGTGTGCGGTGCCTCTATATTGGGCCATGTCACGGCGCACCTCTGATGAAGTCCGTCTGCGGTTATCGGCCCCGGTGTGACTAGGTTTGTCACGTCCGAATAGGTAGCCGTCATCCCGAGTCAGGAAGCGTCCTAGCGATCCGTAGATTGATCTGGTGTGTCCTGCTCTACTCTCCAGATCCTGCAGAAGGTTGTATGTATGGTCCCGAGTTGTTCTGTCCCTGTTTTTGCGAGGAGGTGGGGCGGGCTGCTGTTTGTCCTGTGTTGCCGTTTTATCCCGACCGCGGGGTGGTCGGTCTGCCGCACTATCCCGACCGCATGGTGGTTGGTCCCCATTGCGTTAGGGAGGTATGGGATTTGGTGCCTCCTCATCGAACTGAGGTAGCAGTCTGCGCTTTGGGTAACTCTTGGTTGGGCGCTCGAGGCCATATTCTTCGGCTGCCAGGACATCAGCCCATTTGTCAATGAGCAAGTCTTGATCAGCTTGGAGCTGTTGTTTCTTCTTCTTCAAGCTTCTTGCAGTGGCTATTAGCCGGCGCTTGAAGCGCTCCTGCTTGAAGGGTGCGTCAGGCATGATGAAGTCCTCATTGCCGAGGTTCTTATCATCCTCGGAGACTAGACGATAAATATCATCATCTGGGTCATTGGGCATGGCCTGTTTATCAGGGTTATCTCGCCCCTTGTCTTGTTCCTCCTATTCGGATGCAGCCCCAACAGGGTCTTCATTGTTTTCGGCGTCGCCCGGAATCCTATTTTCTCTGGTGCCAGTGTTGCCATCTTTTGAGCTATGAGGCTTAGAGTGGCGTTTAGGGCGCCGACGCTTGGACTGTGTCTCAGGAGTTTTATTCGCAACTGGATCTCCTTTGTCATCGTCGCTAGCTTTTTTAGGTGTGTCGACCATGTACACATCATACGAAGAGGTGGCCGTCCAACGTCCAGTAAATGGCGGGTCTTGCCTTGCTCCTGGTCGGTGTCGTCGTCCATACCGTTGATGTCTTCAGAGCCGTAATCACGCACGTCGGTTAAGTCATCGAAAGTGGCTATGAAGTGGGTGGCGGGTGGGAAGCAAAATTTCCCATCATCAGCCTCTGGCTCGAACCAAACATAGTTCGGCTGTGAGTCCTTCTCCAAGGACAAGTTCTTTAAAGAGTTTAGCACATCACCGAAATGTGAGTGCTAGAAGATGTCTGCGGCGCTAAATTCTAAAATCGATAACCGATCCAGCTCGGTGTCCGTAGGCGTACCCGGTCCGGGACTTATAGCCGGAGACGAGTCCGGAGTTCCGTTGCCGCAAATATTGCGGAGTGCCGAGTCAGTGTGTGGCTCCAACGCCGCAGACTCGGTGGTCCCGGATGGCACGATCTTCTCTGGTTCTAAGGCCGTTGCAGCAACAGGGACCATCTCCTGGATGTGATCCGATGACAGATTTAAGTCGTGTTCATCGGGGCGAGGGGGAGCGATCGCTACGGTCTCAAATCCATTGAAGATCAAGTCTCCATGGATATCTGCGACGTAGTTCAAGCTTACGAATCTGACGTGGTGGCCAGGGGCGTAGCTATCGATCTGCTCCAGATGGCCAAGCGAGTTGGCCCGCAGGACGAAGCCGCCGAACACGAAGATCTGTCCGGGGAGGAAAGTTTCTCCTTGGACAGTGTCGCTATAGACGATTGAAGGGGCCATCGAACCTTTCGTTGATGGCATAGTGGAACTCTCAATGAAAGCACCAATGTCGGTGTCAAAACCGGCGGATCTCAGGTAGGGGGTCCCGAACCGTGCGTCTAGGATCGATGGTAACAGGAGATGGGGGACACGATGTTTACCTAGGTTCAGGCCCTCTCAATGGAGGTAATACCCTACGTCCTGCTTGATTGATCTTGATGAATATGAGTATTACAAGAGTTGATCTACCAAGAGATCGTAATGGCTAAACCCTAGAAGCCTAGCCTGTATGACTATGGTAATGAATACCCTTTCCGGACTAACCCCTGCGGTTTATATAGATACCGGGAGAAGAATCTAGGGTTACACAGAGTCGGTTACATAAGAAGGAATCTTCACAGTCGGTCGCCAAGCTTGCCTTCGACGCCAAGGAGAGTCCAATCCAGACACAGGTACATTCTTTGGCCTTCATGTCTTCATAGCCCATCAGTCCGGCCCATGGATAACAAGTCGGATGCCCGAGGACCCCTTAGTCCAGGACTCCCTCAGGTGGGCTAGCCACCTGTTGGCCCACCTGTCATACACCCAAAGGCAGGTGCAGTAAGTCAATGAAGTTGCATCCCCCTCCGTGCCGGTGCAGTATAGCCAGCTCACTAGACCTCTAGTTGGGGCCAAACGAGAGAACTTTGATGTTTACTGGTTTATTGGTCCCCTTTTGCATTTTGCGCCAATTTTTGACCTCTGATTTAACTAATAAAATGTTTATGCATGTAACAAAAAATGTTGTGCTAAGTAGTCTCAAGTCATTGGATTCATACGCAGCCAATGTTTTGTATTGGGTGATTTCTTTTTTCGTGGCAAAAAATAGGGAACGAGGTGGGTAGTTAATGCGCCGCGCCTAAAAGTTTTGACTATTTGGTTTTTTTAACGTGACTAATGCACTAGTACGGAGGGAGTACAATAGTAGTCTTTGATTGCAATTTTTTGTTGGTAGCTTACCAAGCTGAGCGCTCGGTGAGTACAATAGTAGTGTGATCAATGAGACTTCAGATTTGAGCCATCTACCAGAAGGAATAAAACAATACACCATGTATTTATTTACAGAGGGAGTAGTATATTTTTTGTGACAAGCATTATTACTAGATATTGCTAGTCAAATACTAAATCCATATGGACATGGTAGTACTACTAAATACAGACGGTGGTGCTAGTACTAGTAGTAGTACTACCAATGTAGTAGTGCAATACTACCCATTGGTCAAATTATTACGTGCTGCTCCTCACAGTGAAGTGACAAGACCCTGCACTGGAGATGACAGCTGAGTGTAGGCGCCATGTTCGGCATACCATAGTCAGCGCCACCATCTGCAGTCACTACCATCATGGCTGTAGAGCTAGCCTGCTTACAACTAGCCGTGCTCGACATAATTTCCCGTCCGTAGATTCCAGTGCATTGCACAGAACACCAAGATTGGAGGTGGACGGTGCCAGCAACGACCATCGTGCCAGATTTTTCCATGGCCTTATGGATGTGGTGGGGAGGAGATAAGGCTGATTGTGAGATACAAGGAGTTGTTTGTAAATAGGGAACAAGTGCGGGCATCTTTTTGCAAAACTGCAGAAGTTTGGTTTGTATGCGTCAGATCTAGATCCGATGGCTATTGGTGAAAGATGGCAGGCACAACATCATCACCAAGTCAGGACCTCTTTGATTTGTAGGATTTTGAAAATGCAGGAATAGGACATGGCAATATTACAAGTTTCAAACTCATATTACAAATGTTAGGAGTAATGCTGTACCTACAAAGAGGGAATTACTAGGAAGTTTATGTAAGAATTTTCGTTACTTTAGGTGGATGCATCATTATCGTACAAACTAAAATCCACCGCCCTGACAAGTCACTAATGGGCAAATAAATTTTTGAGTCTTTGGACAGTTGGAGCTTCAAAAACAAATTCAGCTTTTGCGAAGACTTTGTCATTTAGGCTTAGACGCTTGCGGTGATTAGCACGCCATTCATTGTTGGACCATAGAACGTCAAACCTCATTACCTTGAGCACACTTGCCTCCAGAACAAAGAACCTGGCCAATTTAATCTCAGATGTGCTGTCTTGGTAGTCGATCATATCAATTTCTGTAAGATGGAGATCAAGGCATTCGATGAGATTGTTATAGTGCATCACATTTTTCCCTTTTAGGTCTTTTTTTATCTGCAAAAGAAGAGAACATATTAGAGCATCTAGCTGTATAAGATTGCCATGTCATCAAGAGGTACCAGTATCATTCGCTCATACGATAGGGTTGGTGTAACGCCCCGAGACCGATGTGCCAGGTGTCGTTCAGTTATTCGTTCTTGTTGCCTTGTCATTGCTTGCGTGTCATGCATTGCATATCATGTCATCATGTGCATTTCATTCGCATACGTGTTCGTCTCATGGCCCGAGCATTTTCCCCGTTGTCCGTTTTGCAATCCAGCATTCCGTTATCCTCCGGTGGTCATTTCTACCTTTCTTTCTTGTGTGGGGATTAAACATTTCCGGATTGGACCGAGACTTGTCAAGCGGCCTTGGTTTATTACCGGTAGACCGCCTGTCAAGTTTCGTATCATTTGGACTTCGTTTGATACTCCAACGTTTAACCGAGGGACCGAGAAGGCCTCGTGTGTGTTGCAGCCCAACACCCTTCCATTTTGGCCCAAAAACCCACCTAACTCTGCTCCATCATCTCGGTCGTTCGATCACGATCGCGTGGCCGAAAACCGCACCTCATTTGGACTCTCCTAGCTCCCTCTATGCCTATATATACAACCCCCCTCCGAAATTCACGGTTCATTCTTCCCCTAACCCTAAAAATTCTCAGATCCGCGCCGCCGGACGAAATCCCCACCTTCACCGGACATGTCCGCACCCCTCCACGCCGCTCCAGCCAACCAGAGGCTGCCACGTCACCTCGCCGCCGCCGCCAGCCTATCCCGAGCCGCCACCTCACCTCCCCTGCGCCCACTTCGCCGCCATCCTCCCGGAGCCCAGATCCGGCCCGCCCCGGGGCCGAACCGGGCCACTCCGAGGCTCCCGCCTCCCCGCGCCTGCTTCGCCGCGCCCAGGCCGCGCCGCCCACGCCGGAGCACTGCGCCGCCGCCTCTCCGATCTTCGACGCCGGCGTCGCCGAGCCCTGCTGACCTCGGGAACGGGCCCCGCAGCCTCGGCCTCCGCTCCCCGCGCCCGGATCCGCGCGTTCCCTGCACTCGCCGGCCTCCTCCGCCCCTCCTTGCCGCTGCACATCGGCGAACGGCGCCGCCACCGCCCCCTTGCCTCCCTCGATCCAGGCGGGATCGAGGAGGAGGACGCCCTCGCGCCTCGTGGGCCTGAGCAGATCCAGCAGGCCTAGCCTGCCTCCCCTTCGCCCGAGTCCGGCCCATCTCCATGCCAGATCCGCGGCCTGCCTCCTCCTCCTTCACGGGCCGAGCCCACTTGGGTGAGGCCACACCCCCAGCGCCCGCCTCTATTTTTTTTCCCTTCCTACTGTTGGGCTTGCCCCAGATTCGTCCCGCATCGTTTTTTTCCAGATCTGGACGATTTAGCTATTATTCCTGAGACTGATGTTTTACAGATTAGTCCCCCTAGTTCATGCATTTAATAACTCACTAACCGTGCATCGGATTAAAATGTTTTATATATGAAACTTGCTCAGAATTTTGTGTAGACTAATAATATCCAACTTTCATCTATGTTTAAAATATTCAAAATGTTGTTTGCATTAATTTGCTCCTATGCCATGCTAAAATGATTTAATTCATAACTAAATAACCGTAGCTCCGATTTAAATAAACTTTATATGTGAATGGGGTAGAATTTTGCCTAGTTTAACATGATGGCATCATCTTGCATGTTTAACAACTCTAAAATATTGTTTAGGGCAGAACAGTACCAAACCTAATTTATGCTCATGAGGAGTTTCCGGAATTGTTGTTCGTTGCTTCCGGCCTCGTTTAAACTTGACTAGATAGGTAGTTTTACTTTGCTTCACCCTCTTGCCATGTGAACCAACATTTAATATTGTTGAGTACATAAACGAGAGAGAACTAAATAATTGATGTGGTGTTCCGTCAATATGCAACGAGTTGCATGTTGAGCTCCGCTTAATTTGTAGGATTGCTTGTGCACTTTGCCATGCCATGCTTCATTAAACCGGACATGCATCATACTCGATTGTGCATCATGCCATGTTGATGTGTTGGTTGTTTACCATGTTGTTTGCTCTTTTCTGGTGATTGCTTCTTCGGGTTGGTTCCGTTAACGTCGTGTTGTGAGGATTCGTTCGACTACGTCCGTTTGTCTTCTTCATGGACTCGTTCTTCTTCCTTGCGGGATTTCAGGCAAGATGATCATACCCTCGATATCACTACTATCTTTGCTATGCTAGTTTGCTCGCTCTTGCTATGCCATTGCTACGATGCCTACCATTTGCTTGTCAGCCTCCCAAATTGCCATGTCAAACCTCTAACCCACCATGTCCTAGCAAACCGTTGATTGGCTATGTTACCGCTTTGCTCAGCCCCTCTTATAGCATTGCTAGTTGCAGGTGAAGATTGGAGGCCGTTCCTTGTTGGAACATTTATTTACTTGTTGGGATATCATTATATTGCTATGTTATTTTAATGCATCTATATACTTGGTAAAGGGTGGAAGGCTCGGCCTTATGCCTGGTGTTTTGTTCCACTCTTGCCGCCCTAGTTTCCGTCATATCGGTGTTATGTTCCCGGATTTTGCGTCCCTTACGCGGTTGGGCTATAATGGGAACCCCTTGACCGTTCGCCTTAAGTAAAGCTCTTCCAGCAATGCCCAACATTGGTTTTACCATTCGCCACCTAGCCTTTTCTTTCCCTTGGGTCGGCCAGCCCGAGGGTCATCTTTATTTTAACCCCCCCCGGGGCCAGTGCTCCTCTGAGTGTTGGTCCAAACTGAGCTGCCTGCGGGGCCACCTCACGGAAACTTGAGGGTTGGTTTTACTCGTAGCTAGTCTCATCTGAGTGTGCCCTGAGAAAGAGATATGTGCAGCTCCTATCGGGATTTGTCGACACATTCGGGCGGTGTTGCTGGTTTAGTTTTACCCTGTCGAAAAGTCTTGTTGTACCGGGATACCGAGTCTGATCGAAATGTCTCGGGTGGAGGTCTATTCCTTCATTGACCGTGAGAGCTTGTGATGGGCTAAGTTGGGATACCCTGCAGGGATTTGATCTTTCGAAAGCCGTGCCCGCGGTTATGGGCAGATGGGAATTTGTTAACGTCCGGTTGTAGAAAACCTGAAGTCGACCTTAATTAAAATGAATCAACCGCGTGTGTAACCGTGATGGTCTCTTTACGGCGGAGTCCGGGAAGTGAACACGGTTGTTGGAGTTATGCTTGACGTAGGTAGTCCAGGATCACTTCTTGATCATACTTTTATCGACCGTGCTTTGCCTTCTCTTCTCACTCTCATTTGCGTATGTTAGCCACCATATATGCTAGTCGCTTGCTGCAGCTCCACCTTATACCTTTACCTTACCCATAAGCTTAAATAGTCTTGATCGCGAGGGTGCGAGATTGCTGAGTCCCTGTGGCTCACAGATACTCCCAAAACCAGCTTGCAGGTGCCGATGAGTCCGTGCAGATGACGCAACCAAGCTCAGGAGGAGCTCGATGAAGATCTTGTCCTTTGTGTTGTTTCGTTCTAGTTGATCAGTAGTGGAGCCCAGTTGGGGTCGATCGGGACCTTTGTCGCATTTGGGGTTCTTCTTTTATTTTGGTTCCGTAGTCGGACCATGAGTGTATTTGGTTGATGTAATGTTTATTCATGTAATTGTGCGAAGTGGCGATTGTAAGCCAACTATGTATCCCTTTCCCTTATTATATTACATGGATTGTGTGAAGATTACCTCACTTGCGACATATGCCTTCAATGCGATTATGCCTCTAAGTCGTGCCTCGACACGTGGGAGATATAGTCGCATCGAGGGTGTTACAAGTTGGTATCTTGGTAATCAGAGCCATCCCCGACCTTAGGAGCCCCATTGCTTGATCGTTTTTAGCGGCCGAGTTGTGTCTAGAAAAATGTTTTGAGTCATTTAGGAATTATATATCGGAGAGATTAGGAATTCTTTTTACTTCCCAGTCTCCTCATCACTCTGGTAAGGCTTCCTGACGTAGAGTTTTGACTCTTCTCTTCTCAAATTTCACTAAAAATTTTTTTAGGTTCACGTGGGTATCTTGGAATCGTTCCGATGGTTTTATGATGAGAACATTGTCTTGGTGCGTCCTGTCAGGGGTTTAGTGGAAGTGTCCCGGGGAGTTGAGCTCTGAGGTGTTGTCATCATAATTTTATCGTTGCAGTTCGGGAATACCTGAGTCTAGTACGCCGACATCGAAAATCTCTTTTATGCAGTTCGTTGGTGAGATAACCTCGACGCCACCCAGTACTGGGGCGGGAGTTCGGGAGTATCGCCATAACTTGTATAACGGATGCTTTTCGAAGGTTGAGGTAGATGATTCCCGAAGGTTTCTTGGTTATGTGTTGAAGGATGGATACAGCTGGATGTAGGATTTGCTAGTTTGGGTGAGATATTATGCTTCCCCTGTATCCCCAACACCTGATTGCATAACCGGAAAATTTCGGGAGTTTCATAGGTGGGAATTCAAGTAGCTCTTAGGATATCTTTCCGACAGATGTATGATATGAAATTGGGGTTCGACGTCTAGTGGTCCGCCTATTCACGGTCGGTTTTACAGTGGTCTTGTTGTGTCTTAAAGAGTCCTTGGCTATGCCGACTCGGGGACGCTTCGTATGTCATGTGCACTGCCTTGTACATGATGGTGCTGTACGATCGAGCCCGTGTAGGCCCCACCACAAAAACTTCGGACGAAATCTCTATCATATGTTTGTTCCGGCTTATTCTGCAAGCCAATCCCTTTGTTTTTGTTTTGAGTTGTGGTATTCGAGTTGCTTCGAAGTCAAATGTTGATTCCATACCTTTCTCCAAATGGTGTTCTCATACTTTGATTTGAATACTAATCCTTCTTGATCATCGAGATTGTGCTGTCAATCCTTTTTTAACCGATGTGCTCCTCCTCAAGTGGATCCAATCATTTCAACATCCGCAAGATCAAGTATCAGTTCCTCTCAACGGTGTTCGTTTCATCCATTCCAAATTGTCTTTGTTTTTCCCACCCTCCCCCCCCTTTTTTTCTCCAAGGATTCAGATTTCTTATCCAAGTATCCTTTATTGATGGAAAGCATCTCCATTCCTTTTCGTCAATTTTCTTATCCGGTGATGCTCATGAAGATGCCAACGGAACTTCAAGTTCGTCACTCTTCACTCGTTTTTCTTCTCCGATGGTTTCAAGTCAAGCTTTGGTGATTTTACCCTTTCCTCATTTCAATGCCTTCTCATACCGGTGCACCTCTTAATCATCCACTCCTCGCTATTCATTTGTTTCGGAGTGCTGAAGATATCTCGAGGTTGTTATCTCATTCAAGTCATTTAATTCAACCGGTGCTTTCTCTCTTTTAAATCTTTTCAATGGTGCTTATTTTGAGTGGGCCCTAACCCACAGGTCTTTTCCCAGGATCTTACCTGACTCTTCTAATTCTCCCGGAGCTATCCTCAAAAATTC